>NC_142651.1:40533673-40685969 GCF_055504915.1 Nelumbo nucifera | reverse complement strand
CCAAGGATAGTCCCCCAAGAGCACGTGACTTTGAGATGTATATATGGTGAAGTGCATTTACTTCTCCTTTTCTTCTTCAAAAAAGTATGTGATAGAAAAAGTGCACTTATCCTTTCTTCTTCGAAAAAAAAGTGGTAGAAATTGCATCTACTTCTATTTTATTTTTTTGCATTCAAATAGGGTAATAGACCTAGTGAACCTGATAGGTGTTGCAAGCAAGTCTTTTGAATAGGAATACTTTTAAGAAGAATGTCTTTTGAATATATGTTAGAATCCCGAACGTTTATTTTCTCTTTGCCTTCTTCATTACAACAGATCTGGCAAATCTGGTGAACATCGCAGCTATTAAGGCTGCTGTTGAAGGTGTTGAGAAGTTGACTGCTGCACAGCTGGAGTTTGCAAAGGACAGAATAATTATGGGTACAGAGAGGAAAACAATGTTTATATCAGAAGAATCAAAGAAGGTAGGCATACTGTTCATTATGAATTACAGACTAGGGAGATGACTTGTAGCTCAACTAGTTAAATAATTCTAATTATAAGATCATGGGTTCAAAACAGAAAGTTTTCAATGTTTCTATTCAGATCACTAGCAGGAACACCTTTAAACCAAAATTCAAAATTTTGACATGATATTCCCTTTATAGGGCATATTGTATCATATTGACAGGTGGCTGATATGCCTTTTTTAAGGCTTTTCCAAAATCTCTCATTTTTAAATGTTAAACAATATTTAAATCGGCCCTTGATCAAAATATGAAAGTAAAAGAATAAAAGAAAAGGTTTTTGTAGTACCGAAACACCCAATACACATGTTCGTGTGTATCGGGTGTATCAGTACTTGAACCATTCTTTAAACAACTCAGAACTAGTGACCCACAAATTGTAGCTATGAGTAACATGAGAGATCAAGTCTTCCTGAATTCTGCTGTTGTTGTCAAAGATCCAATTATTCCTTTCTTCCCAAAAATCCCACATTACTGCATGAACAATTGTTTGCGAATAAACCTTGCCTCTCCTACTGAGGCCTCTACCTTTCCACTTCCAAAAGAAATCCAAAATATGTTCTGAGGCAACCCAGCTCCTATGAGGTTGAGGAAATGACACCAAATTTTTCTGGTTTCCTGGCAATGGAGGAGTAAATGATCAGCAGATTCACCATCATGGAGGCATCAAATGTAAGTATGAGGGGAAAGACATAATCTTCAGGTACTCTTCTTCTTCTGGACAAGGTCACAAGTGTTTATTCTCTTCAGACAAGCTTCAAAAAAAAAAAAAACTCAGAGAGATGTGATGTGAGTACACCAAATCTTCTTGGAGGGAAAGGAAATGTTTTGCTCACTTGCAATCAAACCCTTGGAAAAAGATTTGGAAGAGAACCTTCTGGCAAGGTGGAGATATATAATTTTTCTTAAACCAAACATATTTCTCATTCTTTTTGTTTCTTTGATAAATAACTCTATTATTTGGAAAAATGAAACAAATGCTATTCTCTATTTCCTTCCCGCCATTTCTGGCCATTCTATTTCTAGCCAAAAATAGAATTTCTTTATGGCAAGAAATGGCAAGAAACAGAAGCAAGCATGCCCTTTGTATCTCCTAGGTTGGGGTCTCATGAATCCTTGTATGGTACTTCTTTCCCTTGGCATGCACCATGTGCAACTATCTCATGATTTCCTGTTTTTAGAAATCAGAAAAGGATAGTTACACTGAAAGAATTGTTCCTTTTTCCAGCTCACCGCATATCATGAGAGTGGTCATGCAATTGTTGCATTTAATACTGATGGCGCACACCCTATTCACAAGGTGACAATAATTCCACGAGGTTCTACACTTGGTATGGTTACCCAACTTCCTTCAAATGATGAAACATCAATTAGCAAGAAGCAATTATTAGCACGTCTTGATGTCTGTATGGGAGGGAGAGTTGCCGAAGAACTTATCTTTGGTCAAAAACATATTACAACCAGAGCAAGTAATGACCTGCATTCAGCTACTGAGCTTGCACAGTATATGGTAATTCTCAAAGCTCTATCACAATTTTCTGCAATTTTAATAATTTACCATTCTTCCAACTTCCAAGTATTTTGGAAATATTAGAATCTTTAATTGTATTACTTTAAGTCAAATATTTTTTTCATTAAACTTTATCCTAATAATACATTTAGGTTTTGATGGTCATGCCTTATTAATTCATTAGTGGTTAAACATGTAATCTTTTTGATTGATGTATGTTATCTTTTAGAACTAAATTTCTAAATAAAATCCTTAGCCTGAGCTGTTATTAAATCTCTACGCTCATTTAACTAATGGTACTCCTGTCTCAATGTTAATTTTGTAAGTTCTATCATATTGATAAAAAAATTCTATGGCTACCATTTTGTATGCCAGGTAATGACTTGTGCGATGAGTGGTACAATTGGACCAGTTTATATCAAAGAGCGACCAGGTTCAGAGATGCAATCTCGCATTGATGGGGAGGTATCTCTCTTTGAATCTTTAGTTGTTTCACTTGTCTTGTAGAGACTGTAATCCAGAGATGTAAATTCAGTAAGAAATAATTCAGAGAAAGAAGAGAGAGAGAGAGAGAGAGAGAGAGAGAGAGAGAAGAGAATTCAGAAAAAGAATGTGGGTCAATTACACATTGCCGCCCCACTCAGCTATTTATATTAATAGTTTAAAACATAATAAACTTACAATATTGCCCCTACTATCTACTGTTAACAATTTAACATAAATAAACAGCACCTTAAAACTAACTGAAATAACTAACTTATTGACACTACTAACATGCTAACAGAAACACAACTAATATGCTAACAGCAACATAAATAACATATTATTGCTCCACAACTCTACACTCCCCCTCAAGTTGGGAGTAGATATCAATCATTCCCAACTTACATAAATCTGTTTCCAACTTGGTCTTTGGGACTACCTTGGTGAAGAGATCAACAAGTTGCATGTTAGGGGTAATATATGGAAGACCCACTTCTTGAAAAGCAACTCTCTCTCTCTCTCTCTCTGATAAAGTGTCAATCCACTTCAATATGCTTAGTTCTATCATGTTGAACCAGATTATGAGCAATGTTAATAGCTGCTTGATTATCACAATACAACATCAGGGGCTTCTCATAAGCAATGCCTAGTTCCTCAAATAGAGATCTTAACCATAATACTTCAGCCACACCATTTGTCATAGATCTGTATTCAGCTTCATCACTGGAACAAGCAACAACATTTTGTTTCTTGCTTCTTCAAGAGAAAAGATTTCCTCCTACAAAAGCACAATATCTAGAGGTGGATCTCCTGTCATCAACACACCCTGCCCAATTAGCACCTATGTAAACTTCTATTTTCATGTGACCATTATCTTTGAAGAGTATTCCTTTGCCTGGACATCTCTTCAGATAAGCAAGGATCCTCTTAACTGCAAGAAGGTGAGTAGTTCGGGGAGAATGCATATACTGGCTAACAACACTGACCGCATAAGAAATGTCCGGTCGTGGAGGCAAAGATAAAGAAGTTTCCCAACCAATAGTTGAAACATAACCTTGTCTTCATGGGGCTCTCCACCTTCTACACTTGTGATTTTGTTCAATAGGTGTGTCAGCAGGTTTAACACCTAGCTTCCTAGTTTCTTCCAAAAGATCGAGAACATACTTCCTTTAGGAGACAAAAATCTCATGTTTAGACCGTGCTACCTCAATTCCCAAGAGATACCGTAGTTCTCCCAAATCTTTGACCTCAAATTTTTGGTGAAAAAATTGCTTAAGAGAGTCAATCTCATGGGCATCACTTCCCGTCACCACAATATCATCCACATATAAAGCAAGTAAAGTTAAGGAGGAATCCATTCTCTTAATGAAAAGAGTGTGATATGATTGGGCTTGTACATAGCCGAATTTTTCAAGGGCCTATCTAAATCTATCAAACCATGCTCTTAGAGACTGTTCCAGTCCATATAAGGTTTTATTTAGCTAGCAAACCTTCTTCCCCACTTCTGTACTATAGAATCCAGGAGGTAACTCCATATACACCTCCTCTTGCAAATCACCATCGAGGAAGGAATTCTTTACATCCATCTGAAACAATGGCCATGAGAAATTTGCTGCAATGGATAGTGAAACTTTGATAGTATTCATCTTGGCTACTGATGCAAAAGTCTCCAAATAGTCTATGCCATATGTCTGTATAAACCCCTTTGCAACTAATCTAGCCTTATATCTTTTAGCGGAGCCATCAGTGTTATGTTTCACTCTAAACACCCATCTACACCCAACCGGTTTCTTCCCTTTAGGTTAATCAACTAACTCCCATGTATTATTCTTTAGAAGAGCATCCATCTCTACCTTCATTGCATCCTTCCACTCAAGTATTGACAAGGCTTCTTGCACTGTTCTAGGAATGGAAATAGCAACAATAGATGCCAAAAAGACTTATAGGATGGAAACAAATGATCGTAAGACAGAAACTAGGAGATGCAATGAGCTTTAGATGAGGCACAGTGGTGCTTCCCTTTACAGACTACAATTGGGAGATCAAGATCATCCAAAGGAGGAGGAGAAGGCTCAACAATGGGAAGTATAGGAGGTATTTCATCTGTAGTGGGAGATAAAGGAACAGTGGTACTTGGATCTGGAGCCGCAAAGGAAATTGGAGTTGGCATGGACTGTTGATGACCGAAATCAACCTTGCCTTCACCACCTGTGATACACCCTCAAATCCTGACATTTTTTATAACCCTCCTCACTACACTCCCCTTTGGTGATTAGGACGGGTAATGGAATTTCTGATGAATGAGACCCAATCTCACTATTCTCCCCCTGAGAAGAAACTCTATGATAATAGGGTACATCCTCAAAGAATGTGACATCTGTTTTCTCACAAGAATAGAGAGAGAGAAGAGAGGAGAAGAGAAGGGGAAGAAAGATGTATGAGAGTCAAAAAGTTAGGCCGACGGCGCCCAGCTTCTCTTTTATAATAATATGATGTAACAAATAAAAAAGAAATTACAAGTAGGTCCCTGGCGGCCCACCCTAAAAACAAAACTTAAATAAAAGAAAAGAACATGTTGGCAACAATCTAGGCTGATAGCAATCTAACAACAAAAATAAAACACTTCAATCCAACAACACTCCCCCTCAAGTTGGGTTGAATATATCTATCATGCCCAATTTGTCATGCAGTTCATTGTGTTGCAAGTATGGGAGCCCTTTTGTGAGAACATCAGCAAGTTGCTCCTTAGATTTAACATAAGGAGTACAAATTTCTCCCTTTTCCAATTTTTCTCTTATGAAGTGCTTGTCCACTTCAATGTGCTTGCAACTACACTTTGTTTCTTACTTCTCCATGTCATTAGATTTCCTCCTACAAAAGTACAGTTCCCACTTGTGGACTTTCTATCATCCACAGCACCTGCCTAGTCAACATCTGTATAGACTTCCACTCTCAGATGATTATGTTTGCTAAATAGCAACCTATTCCCTGATACTTCTTCAAATACCTAAGAATCCTTTTTGTTGCCTCCATGTGTGGTCTCTTAGGGGAATGCGTGAATTAGCTCAGGACCCCAACTAAATAAGCAATGTCTGGACGTGTCATGGACAAATAAAGCAACCTTCCCACTAACCTTTGAAATTGTTTCACATCTTTCGGTGGTTCACCATCTGTTATGGGCCCGGGCGTAGGATCTCGTCACGGGTCGGTCCACGGGGAAAAGCTCCTGTTTTCCCTTGTTCCTCCCCTTCCTAGCTGAACCTATCTTGGCGTCCTAGAGGGTGATTTGTCCAAGAGATCACCGAACTCTCCTTTTACTCTCTTTCTTGACTGGAAATCTGATATCTTTATTCAATAATTTCAGCTCCTTAAATAGGAGATTACAAGAGGTAAGAGTCCTCCTTGTAGGAAGACTCCTTGATAACTAAACTGCTTACAGATAAGATAGATAAGACTCCTAGATAAGACTAACTAAACTGCTTACAGATAAGATAGATAAGACTCCTAGATAAGACTCCCTACTCAAGAAGGATAAAAACTCCCTAAGATTGACTCTATACTAATCCTTATTGGAACAGATAAGATAAGAGTAAGAAAGCAGATAAGATAAGGATAAGGTAAGATGAACTGTGGCTAGCTAGATAATCTGATGAGGGTACCACGTTACTGCTGCTGCCGGCGGCGGTACTTCTCCCCCACGAATGCGTCCATAACACCATCACAATCTCCCTATTTATGACCAACATCCATAGGGGTATCTGCTGGTTTTACACCTAACTTGCTTGTGTCTTGTAACAGGTTTAGGATATAATTCCTCTGAGAAATGAAGATGCCCCTTTTTGAGCGGGCAACTTCAATTCCTAGAAAGTACTTTAGGGGTCCCAGATCTTTCACTTCAAATTGAGAAGCAAGGAATTCCTTCAACTTTTGTATTTTTGTGCTCCAGTTTCCTGTAATGATGATATCATCCACATACACTATCAATACAACCACTTGTTCCTGACATCTCTTTACAAAGAGAGTGTGATCAAACTGACATTGTTTGAACCCTACTTTCTGAACCACCATATGAAATTTACTGAACCATGCTCTAGGAGATTGTTTTAAGCGATAGAGGGACTTTCTTAGCTTGCACACTTTATTTTCACTTCCTTTGGCACAGAAACCTGGGAGTTGAACCATGTACACCTCCTCCTCCAAATCACCATTTAAAAAGGCATTCTTTATATCTAGTTGATGCAATTCCCAGTCAAGGTTTGTAGCTTATGATAAAAGAACTCGAATTGAATTCATCTTAGCTACTGGAGCAAACGTCTCATCATAGTCAACACCATAGACTTGAGTGTATCCTTTAGCTACCAGCGTTGCTTTGTACCTTTCAACTGTCCCATCTGCCTTGTGTTTCATTGTAAACACCCACTTACACCCCACTAGGTCTTTTCCTTTTGGAAGATCCACCAACTCCCATGTTTGATTCTTATGGAGGGCATTAATCTCCTCCTTCATAGCATCTATCCATTTAGGATATTTTAAAGCTTTTTCCACATTTCTGGGTATGGGGGTGCTATCAACTGTAGATAGGAAGGCACAGTGAGAGGGGGAAATGTGGTCATAGGAAACATACTGGGTAATGGGGTGCTTGGTAGTGCATGACCTGACTCCCTTTCTGTGAGCAATAGGAATGTCAAGGTCATCCACAACCGAAATAGGAGCTAGGGTATCAACAGGTGAAATAAAAGGTGTTGGACTTACCTCCTGGGAATTTGATGGTGTTGGTTGCTCAGTGTTTGGTGGCTTCACATCTTTGTCACATTGCTGATCTCTATGGTGTTTACGTTGGAAGACACGAAAAGGAGTAGGATCCAGAAATAGTAGGGGGTGCTCACGATTCAGTGGGCATTTTTTGGAACCGAACCAGTATTACCGGTTTTTGGAAAACCGATAACCAAAGCCAGTCGATTAATGGTTGGCCGGTTCGGTTCATCGGTTTTTTGGTTTTTTAGTTTTTACAAGATATATTATAAAAATATATATAAATATATAATAAATAATGTATAATATATTATAAATATATATATATTTATATATAATGCATATTTTTTAATTTATAATATAAAAAATATATTTAATATACATAAATATATATAAAATATATAGAAATATGTGTATATCGGTACCTTAGGTTTTTCAAAAACACCGAACTGACCGGTTCGGTTTCGGTCGATTCGACTTTTCGGTTTTTTTGCTCACTCCTAAGAAATAGAAGGCCAAGAGACTTGACGGACCTGGACATAGACCTGCTTCTCTTCCACATTACTCTCCCCTTGAGGAGAAGCAGGGAAGAACAGTTCAGACTCAAAGAACGAGACATCCATGGAGACAAAGAACTTATGACCCATAGGATCAAAGCACTAGTAACCCTTTTGTAAGGAGGGATACCCCAGAAAGATACAAGGAATAGACCGAGGATCCAACTTACCATGGGACGAAGATAAATCATGGACAAAAGCATGACAACCAAACACCCTCATGGGAATGGAAAATAAAGGAGACTGAGGGAACAATAACTGATGAGGGGTCTTATGGTTTAATACTCTAGAGGGCATGCAGTTTATGACATAAGCAGCATCAAGTACAGTCTCAACCCAAAAACGTTTGGGAACATTCATATGCAGCATCACCCCTCAAGCTACCTCAAGGAGGTGTCTATTCTTTCTTTTTGCAACACCGTTTTATTGCGGTGTTTTGGCACATGAGCTCCTATGAATGGATCCGTGAGAAGCAAAGAACTCATTGAGCTCCCCATGGAAATATTCCTTCGCATTGTCTGATTGAAAGATTTGAATTTCAACATAAAACTGTTTAAGCACCATCCTCTAGAAATCTCTCACAATCTTTGAAACTGTCTCTGCTATGCATGGGAAATACCCATGTATAACGGGAGAAATCATCAATCAATCTGATAAAGTATTTATAACCGCCCTCTGAAATTATTATAGTAGGCCCCCACACATCAGAATACACAATATGGAAAGGAAAACCAAATCTTTTATTTACTTGAATGAAATACTGCTCTACATTGCTTACTCAACTGACATGTTTGACAATGGAAATCTTACACTGAACAGGACTTAAATAAAAATGGAAACAAAGACTTCACTATTTCAAAAGACACATGACCTAACCGATTATGCCACAAAAAAAATTGACTCTTATTTGACTGGCTATGCGACTCTGAGGATGACATTGAGAAACCAGCCTTGTTGTTGAGAGTGTAGAGACCATCCACTAAACTTCCTCTACCAATTGTCCTCCTAGAAGTTAGATCCTGGAAAACACATGAATCAGGAAAAAAGGTTACATTGCAGTTTAATGAGTTTGTGATGCTACTAACAGAAAGAAGATTTATGGGAAGTTGAGGAACATGCAAAACGTTATTTAGGTTAAGTCCATGAGGGAGGGATATTGATCCTTGGCTTGCAATGGAGGAGAATGATCCATCTGCAAGTCTCACCTTATCCCTTCTTGACAAAAGGTTATAAGACTGGAATAGGTTTGGCTTACCGGTCATGTGATTAGATGCCCCTAAGTCAATGATCTAGGGGGAGTCAGTGGCAGTGGAGACATGAAAGGCAGAGGCTGCATTACCTAATGTAGACGCAAATGAAGTAGAAGGGTTACCCAGTAGCTAAACTGTCCATTTGGCACAAGGCCCTACCATATGATTCCAAATGACTACGGAAGGAGTTAATGATATCTTCCTTGGGGTCAGAACCAATGAAGTGCTCTCGAGTAGTATCTGTTGACACCCCAGTAGACTGAGTTTCTTGGGTTGCCACATTTGTTGTATTGTGTGATATATTAGGCTTCTTCTGACCCTGTGCCTTACCCTGGTCTTGGTTCTTAGAACCCACTTTGGCCTCCCATGGATCTCCCAGCATGTGTCACGTGAATGTCTTGAACGCCGGCAGTGGGTACACAATACCTGGTCCTTATCATCAACTTTCTTTGAGTCATTTTTCTTTCCCATATTATTACCACCCATTGCAGCTAATACTACCTGTTGCTCCCCCTCAGTTGTAACCATCACACTCCGCCTACTTTCCTCGGGCTGAACAAGGGCATACACCTCTTGGACTGAAGGCAACTCTTTACTTCCTAAGATCTGAACTCTAAGTGGTTCATATACGGGGTTTAGTCCCAACAAAAAGGCAAAAACCCGTTGCTGAGAAACCAACTTCTTATTGGCTCTAGCATCATCATCACATTTCCATTCTATAGCCTGTTAATGGTCCAATTCCTTCCATATTGAGGTAAGGGCTGAATAATAGGTTGACAAGCTACGGTTCCCCTGTTTACAGGTTGAGGATTCAACTTGTAACTAGTAGATTTTGGCATAGTGCCTTTGTTCAATAGGTGGTTTTGGCTTGTTCCCATATCTCACTCGCAGTGTCTGCCCACATAAAGTTCTTCTTCACATCAGACAGATTCCATGGCTGCAAGAAGCCAAGACGTCACCATATTGTTTTCTTGGTCCCACTGATCATGTTCAGCAGTCCCACTCTTGGGTTCTTCACTCTTCCATTTATGTAACCAGTTTTTCCCCTTGTTGTTACATAAAGTTTTACACCTTTAGCTCACTCCAGGTAGTTCAGGGCCTTCAGGCCGTTTAAAGGAGTAATTGGCATTGGAAATACCATACTTTTAGCCCCCATACCAGCTATACTATGTGTTGTTGTAACCCCAGATGAGGCAGAATCATCATTCGCCATTGGCAAAAGCAGGTCTACAAGTCAAAATCAAAGGCTGCAGGTGTACAGACCAGTCCTTACACAAGTACTACTTCTCACAGTCACACTTAGGGCATAAAACCCCACAAATTACTTCTGAAATAAAGTGCACACTGCTGAGGTCTACTGGCAGAAAGTAAACAGTCCAGAACCAATCTACTACCAGTTCAGAAAAATTGAAAAATAGTCACCATTGGACTACACACTTCACACACCAATCAATCATAGCACATACCTATGATAAAGGGGATCACACACCCTGTACAGCACCTGTACGAAGATGTAAAACCACGACTAAGCCTTCACAGCATCAACCGAAAAGGAGAAAAGAAGTTTCACAGCATCAGCCTCCTACTAGGGTTACCTTGGTGCTACAATCAAGGAAGAACCCAGATAAAAAACGACAAGAAGTAGTTCTGATCAAACAATTAGGGTTTCTTGTCCTTACTGTTCAGGAAATCAGAAATCTGGGTTGAATGGATATGATTCAGAAGAAAAAATGACTCCTATTGCCCAGATTTGTGCTTTGATACCATGTTTTCTCACAAGAATAGAGAGAGAGAAGAGAAGAGAAGGGGAAGGAAGATGTGTGAGAGTCAAAAAGTTAGGCTGGTAGTGCCCAGCTTCTCTTTTATAATAATATGATGTAACAAATAAAAAAAAGAAATTACAAGTAGGTCCCTGGCGGCCCACCCTAAAAATAAAACTTAAATAAAAGAAAAGAACATGTTGACAGCAATCTAACAACAGAAATAAAACACTTCAATCTAACAATAACATCTATAGAAACAAACCGTTTCCCAGAAATAGGTCCATAGCAACAATATCTTTTTTGATTTTGTGCATACCCAAGAAAAATACATTTTGAGGCTTTAGGATCAAATTTTGAGCGATGAGGCCCAAGAATTTGAACAAAGCAAGTACATCCAAAGGTCTTAAGAGGAATAGTAAACAAGTCCTTATCGGGATATAATAGGCTAAATGGAATTTTCATGTCTAGGACCTGTGGAGGAACTCAGTTGATGAGGTACACAGCGGTATGGATAGCATCCCCCCAAAAACATGTGGGAACATTAGAGTTCAGCATAATGCTTCTAGCCACCTCCAATATATGCCTATTTTTCCTTTTAGCAACCCCATTTTGCTAAGGTGTATGGGGACAGGTGCTCTGATGAATAACCCCATGATCAAGGAAATATGAAGCCAATGGTTTTGGAAAATACTCTTTAGCATTTTCGGATCTGAAAATTTTGATTTTGACTCCAACTTGGGTCAAAACCATTTGATGGAAAATCTGAGTCAGGGTAAGGAGTAAGGACCTCATCTCGAGAGCTCATAAGACAAACCCATGAAAAACGAGTATAGTCATCAACAAACAACAAAAAGTATCTGTATCCCCCCATAGTAGTAATGTGATATGGTCCCCAAACATCAGTATGCACAATTTCAAAAGGAATACTACTTTTATTGCTTAAATAATAGGTTGTTCTACAATGCTTTGCAAGTTCACAACTTCTACATTTTAAACTAGACATTTGAACTGACTCAAACAAACTCTTCAAAGACCTAAATGACAAATGACCTAACCAATTATGCCAAAGCATAACCTGGCTCATAGAGTGAGAAACTAATGACCTCCTCACTTCTTTATCTTCCCCATGTGAATGTCCTCTAAGTAGGTAGATTTCATTCATCTCACGACCAATCCTAATCACCTTCCTGGTCTCCAAATCCTGAAAAACACATCGATCAGGAAAGAAGTCACTAAACAATTTTGATTTTTTAGTGATGCTACTAACCAAAAGCATATTAGTACTAAGTTTAGGAACATGCAAAACTAAAAACAAGGAAATGGGATCAAACAATCTAATGCCTCCCTTGCCAGAAATGGGAACAAGGGAGACATCAGCAATAAACACTTTGTCTCTGCCAGAGGATAAGCAATAAGTAGTAAACAATGAGGATAAACTAGTCATATGGTCAAATGCACCTAAATCTATAACCCAACAAGGTTCATTGTTACTTGGGGCTGAAGCATGATATATTGAAGCCCTTGTACCTGAATGAGCAAATCCTAAAGTGGGAGTCGCAGATGTTGTAGCTAGTAACTGAGATGAGGAGGTTGAAGTGCCGACTTCACTTTCCAACTGAGTCAGAGCAGCTCAGACAGAAGCTAAAGTGTCTAAGGATGTGGCTCTTGTGCTAAAGGGTGATACACCATCAGTAGTAATTGCCACATTGGCATTCCCCTTTTTTATTCTGAGCTTTTCTAGAATTAGATGTGGATACAGCTTCCAACAAGTGTCCCTGGTATGCTTCGGTTTCTTGCAATGATCACAAACTAACTCCCTCTTGTCTTCTTTCTTCATATCCCTTTCCTTGTCACCTGCATACTTCGGTTTCACTACTGTTAGGGCTGATTCCGTAGGTTGATATTGTAACATAACCTTTCTCCTACTTTCTTCAATGTGCACTAAGGAATAGGCCTGAGACAAGGTCTCACTCTCTCTGATGAGCAGTTGTTGCCTCACAATATCATATTTTGAATTCAAACCAGCTAGGAATTCAAAAATCTTATTGGTTTCAACTTGTTTTCTGTATGTTTGTGCATCCTTCTGACTTTCCCATTCAATTGTCTCTAGGTGATCAATTTCATGCCACAAAGATTTCAAAGTAGAAAAGTAAATTGAGGCTAGTTTCTCTCCTTGCTTAAGATTATTGACTTCACATTTCAGCTCATTGGCCCTAGCAACATTAAGTGGCTGGGAGTAGGTTTCTCTCATGATGTCCCAAATTTCCTTAGTAGTTTTGGCCCACGAGTAATTTCGGCTAATATGAGGCAGCATGGAATTACACAACCAAGTCATGACCAAATAGTTCTCCTAAACCCATTTGGCATATAATGGGTCTTCCTTGGATGGTTTCTTTACATCCCCAATCACAGCCTAATAACCATCATAGTTGACTAAGCCCATTCCAAGTAATTTGATCCATCAAATTTGACAGTGGTAATCTGAAAAGTATTTCCAGTCATGTTTCCATCCCCCAAACACCTTCCCCTTGAGCCTTTAACTCAGGTCCTGCCATCTCTATTAAGTAATTTATGAAAAATAACTCTTTTTTAATGCTGAAAATGAAGAAATTATCACCCAGAAATTGCTAACAGCCAACTTGGAAAGTTGAAAAAAGGTTTAGCCAACTTGGCTAGACCCTTGGACTGGGGAGAGGTCCCTTAAAGAGTTGTTTCCTACTTTGTTCAACTTGGCGGCTAACAAAGAGGTGCTGGTAGCCGATTCTTTTGTTCAGAGGGGAGAAAACATTTGCTGGAACCCTCCTTCAGAAGGGACTTCAATGATTAGGAGATTCAACAGACAGGGGATCTTCTAGCTTTGCTTCAAGATCAGACTCTGAACTTGCAAAGCCAGGATTCAAGCAGTGATTTAAAAGGTGCACCTAGGTGTACAGGGAAGGTGCATTTTAAGATATGTACCTCGCCTAGGTCCTAGGCACACCCCTTTCAAAAGGCGCACACCTGATGCGCCTAGGCATGCGCCTGATGTTGTTCATTCATTCATTGCAATAAAATATCTTCTTAAAAGGCAATGGAAGTTATAAAATCATTATTTTTTATGTGAGAAATAAGAATTTCAGACCCTAACATAGACTCGTTCGGGCTTGCCTCGAGGGGCGTGCTACAAAGGCGACTCATAGAATCAAGAATGCAATATGTTTTATATCACATTAGCTACTTGAAGCAATGCAATTAAGGAAGAAAAGAGATTGTGGGTTTTAGATGCTTGAAAATGCTTTATATGTTTGCTTTTATTTTTTAATTTTATGTTTATGTATTTTAATTTTAGATAATAGGTTTTTAAAACATTTATTTTAAAATTTAAGTTTATATTTTTTATTAACATTATGTTTAATATTTTTTGAATTCTTTTGCATTTTTATAAAATTTTTGGCTTTTTTGAATTTTCTGACTTTTTTTATTTTTTAGCTTTTTTTTGTAATTTTGTGCCTTTCTTAAAAAGGCATGCACCTCACCTTGCGCCTTGCACCTCAGGCACAAATTGGCCCTTGCGCTTTTAAAACACTGAATTCAAGAGTGTGGAAATGGGAGAAATTGGGAGTATTCTCAGTTAAATCCTTCTACAGATTTTTAGTAGGTGTAAATGGTACATGTTTTCCTAGCCAGGTCATTTGGGGGACAGTGGCACCCATGAAAGTTAAATTTTTTGCTTGGGTGACAGTTTTAGACAAATGCCTAACAAAAGAAATGTTGTTGAAGAAAGGTTTTCCATGCAATGACTTGAACTGCAACCTGTGCAGTGGGGAGATGGAATCAGTTAATCATCTGTTTTTACATTGCGAGTTCATAGGAGAGATATGGAACTATTTCCTAAAGTGCTTAGAGGTCAGCTGGAGTATGCCTGCCTCAGTTAAAGAATGCTTGGAGGCTTGGCACATACCGGGGATGACAAAGAAGGGGAAGTTGTGCTGGTCCTTTTTACCTCTGGCTGTTTTGTGGGCAGCATGGACTGAAAGGAACAGTAGGACTTTTGATCACACAGCTTCTACTGAAGCTGAGGTCATTAACAAGACTATTGAGCTGCTTAGGATCTGGTTGTCTATACATACAGGTTTTAAAGAAGATACATTTGACTGTAATTTTTTTAAGGTGGCCTTTTTTTGAGGTCCTGCTTATGTTTTGTACAGTTTCTCTTTGTACAAAGGACCGTTGATTAATATAATTATACTTAACATTTTCTAAAAAAAAAAGCTTTAGCAAACACCCAGAAATGTTGAAACAGACCTAATAATCTCCCAAAGATTATTTTCAATCAATCTGGAATGCTAAAACAGATCTAACTGTTACCCAGAAACTAATAACAGTCAGAAAACTGATCGTGGGTTTGGGAAAACCCTAAAAAAATCCAGAGAAATCAGAAAGAACCCAGCCGCTCCTTCCAGATCACTCTAATCAGTTTCTGATTGGTGTCGATCTCAAAGAAAAATTGAAACTTACCCAGAACAGGCTGGCCGCCACTTCCAATCCTCAGTCTGAACCCTAATCTTGAATTCTTTCCTTCCCTTTGATTCTTCCTGATCACCGGACACTTTCCAGGGCTCTACAATCCCTTGAAAACTGCTGCACTCTACCAGTAATCTCCAAGAACCAGCTGATGGACCATTGTTGCTAAAACTTCCAACCCTAGGAAGTTCTCATGCAATGGGCCTGATTAGACTCAAATGAGAAACTCTAAGTTGGTTCTGATACCAACTTGTCTTGTAGAGACTGTAATGTAAATTCAGTAAGAAAAAAATTCAGAGAATAGAAGAGAAAGGAGAGAGAGAGAGAGAGAGAGAGAGAAGAAGAAGAAGAAGAAGAGAAATCGAAGAGAAAGAGAATTCAGAAAAAGAGTGTGGGCCAATTACACATTGCCGCTCCACTCAGCTATTTATCTTAATAGTTTAAAACACAGTAAACTTACAATATTGCCCCTACTGTCTACTGTTAACATAAATAAACAGCAGCTGAAAGCTAACTGAAATAACTAACTTATTGACACTACTAACATGCTAACAGCAACACAACTAACATGCTAACAGCAACATAAATAACATATTATTGCTCTACAACTCGATAGTTTCATTGATCCCATGCTTGATGTGATTATGGTAAACATCCTACGAATCTGGAACTACATTTCCAAAGCTACAAACAATGCAGTTAAAATAATATATTTTAAACATTGCAGGTGATCAAAATCCTGAGAGAAGCATATTATCGTGTTAAAGCCCTCCTAAAGAAGGTATGTAAGATTAGTTTTCTTCATTATTTTACATAAAGAAAATTGAGGTCCTGTCCTACTCAAAAGGATGTGTTAAGGCATAACAGGATTTGAAATTTTAAATGGAAACATACCTGCCCCAATCATTTTTTTTCATTTTAGAGGGGGTTTGAACTTGGAACATGGTAAAATTATAGGCAGAGGAAACAAAGTCCTAGACTATTTCTATGTGATAGTGAATCAGCCTTGACAGCTGTCAAGTCATTAGTCTTAGGTTGTCAACTGTCTTTGTCGTGGAACATAAAGACAGCCCTGGTAAAAGGGCAAAAGGTATCCTATTTAATGAGTGTATGTATTGGATAATCCTTGGACTAGTATAATATAGATACCACTGTTTCACTAATCCAAAATGTTCAGTTTTTTAATACTAAAAATCATTCCAATTGGGTTGTTGAGAGTGTAGGGGCATTTATTTCCTTTAATGTTTTTCGTATTTGGGTGCCTATTCAAGGGCCCCTTTGTAGTTTTGCTCAATATGTTAAATGAAAGGTTTCTTGGTGTGAACAGTAACACACCGATTATTCTTGACAAAACCTCTTCTTCTTCTTTCATCTTTGAATACTTAAACTTGGTATCAAAGCATCGTAAGATCAAGGAAAGCATCATCTGTTGGTCATGACTCACAAACCAACCTACTGACGTCAGCAGTCCATACAGTCAGTGGCGTTCGTATGTGTTTGTGATGCCCGTTGATGTGCCTTGTTTTAGAGGAATTTTGATATAGCTTCCATGGAGGTTTGAAGTTGTTTTATATTTTTCTTGGATTTTTTGGATGGAAATTGGCGAAAAATCCAGATCTAGAGTTTAGGGCTTGCATGCTCATATGGTGGGTCGGTTGCTACTAAAACCTTGTGTTTGAATCGTGGTAAATTTCTGAGACTGCAGGAAGTAGTCCCAGATTTTTTGGAGCCCTAAAACATTTTTGGGAAATTTTTTTCTTCCCCTATTTTTCCTTGTTTTATTGTTGTAGCCCACATTTAACCTTGAGGGAAAGGTGTTTGGGTGTTCAGCTAGTGTTGGAATACTGTGGTGCTGGTGAGGAAGGTGTTTTTAGAAGGATAGTGATCGATGGACTCACACAAAGATGTTCTCATACCTACCTATCTCCTCCCAAGAAGTAATGACAATGTGGGTGTAAGTACATGTTGTTCACCATGACTGCGATGGCAATGAAGGCACCAAACTAAAACCGAAGAAACACTCACGGCGACACACAAGCCAACGAGGACCTGCGGCGAGTTCACAACTCGTCATGAACCTGCGATGAGCTCAAAGCCACCACAGGCTGGCGATAAACGAAAATACCATCAACCAAAGCTACTTGTAACAGGACATCCAGTAGGATTAAGTAGGACACGCCAAACTAGTTCTAACGCTACCCACGTCACGTCAATATAGGAGACCCGTGAAAGGAAGTAGCACACATGTACTATGAGAATCCTTAGATGAAAGGAAATTTCGTCTTGGAGAGATCTCATGAGACACACGGCGAACCCCTAGCAGTGTCCCCCTAATGACCAACACCAAATCAAAGATCACCTTTTCAAATAGGAATCCCTTTTGGCTCCTTCGCTTTAGGACCTCAGGATCTCTCCTTATAAAAGGGGGTGTGAATCACAACAAACACACGACTCTATCGATAGAAGTTTGTAGTCTACCCTTGCTCCTAGCCTTCCTTCATCCTTCAAGGAGACCACCACACTTAGCCTTACCACACCACTTACAGCGAGAGGGCAGATTACTAATGTAAAACTTGATGGAACAAATTTTCTTGAATGGTCTCAATCAGCTAAGCTTACAATCGGAGGAAGAGGTAAGCTTGGGTTTATTATCGGTAAGGAAGCTTAGCCGAAACCTAAAGATCCAAATTATTCCAAATGGGAACAGGATAATATGTTGGTTATGTCATGGCTTGTATGCTCTATGCAGTCTCATATTGCTTGCAACTATATGTTCCTTCCAACAACAAAGGACATTTGGGACAGGTTAACTGGAACTTATTCTCAAGTGAAGAACACTACTAGAATCTATTAGTTGCGAAGAGAAACATGTAATATGTGACAGGGGGAGAAATCAGTGGCCATGTATTTCTCTTCCTTACAATCAGTTTGGGAAGAAATGGATCATTTAGAGGCTTTGGAGTGGAAGGATCCTATTGATGCTGAACAATACAGGAAGTACATTGAGAAAAACTGAATTTTTTATTTTCTTGTTGGATTGAATGATGATTATGACTTCACCAGGCAACATATCCTTGGTGTTGATATTTTGTCACTCTCCACAACATATTTTCTGGTGCAGAATGAAGAGAGGAGGAATGCTATGATGCAAGTACCTGTAGGTGAGTACACAGCTCTTGTGTCCATAAAACCCAAACAGAGTTTTGGTAAACCTGAAGAGGTAGTTTGTGAATATTGCGAGAAGCCAAAGCACACCAAGGATGGGTGCCGAAAACTAAATCCCCACCTAAAGCCTAAGAATTTTAAAATTAGAAAGAAGGTAAATATTCATGTTGCTACAGCTAGTCATGATTCTTAGACTCACATGCTTAAGGGAAATTCTTCTGCTCAGGCATCTACTAATGACACCTCTGATGTGATGTAAAAATTGAGAGGCATCTTACTTCATGCTGAAAAGAGCGGGTTGCCTACATTTGTTGGTTCACATACACCTTCTAGTGCCTTGGCAAAATCAAGTACTACACTTATGTGTCATGCCTGATCCTCTAGCTCTTGGATAATTGACATAGGAGCTAGTGATCATATGATTAGTATGCCTTCTTACTTTACCACTTACAAACTTTTTTCAGGGAAAGGTAAGATTACTATTGCTAATGGGTCTCAGACCCCAAAGTCGGGTTTGAGTGAAGTTAAATTTACCAACAACCTTTCTCTAAAATTTGTTATCCATGTCTCACAACTGCATAGAAATATCTTATATGTTAGCTCACTTACAAAGTCTCATAATTGTTCTATAACCTTCTTTCCATCCCATTTTGTCTTTCATGATCTGAGTACGGAGAAGACGATTGGCAATGGACATAAAGCCAATGGAGTTTATCTTCCTGATCAGTCTCCAAAGTTGGGGTTAATGTTCAGTCTAACTCCTAGCATGATGAGAAACTAAGTCAATTGGAATTGTGGCATCACTGTCTTGGGCATGTGTCTTTTGGTTCATTGAAGTTTTTGTTTCCTAGTTTGTTTGAGTCTTTGTCTAGTTTTGGTCTACAGTGTAAAGTTTGTCAACTATCAAAGCAATGTAGAACCATATATTTTGCAAGTAACAAGAGAAGTAATGTTGCTTTTCATGTAATACATACTGATGCTTGGGGACCTTATTCTATTCCATGTATGGGGGTGGCTATAAATATTTCATTCTCTTTCTCGATGACCACTCGCGGTATACCTGGTTGTATTTGACGAAGAGTCGAGATGAAGTTCTTTCAATTGTAAAAGCTTCTTCAGTATGGTGGAAAACACGGTTTGAAAAGAAGATTAAGATTATCAAATTTGACAATGCCAATGAATACTTTGAGAAGCACTTACAAACTTTCCTTGAAGAGAAATGAGTAATTCACCAGAGTTCCTATCCTCATACTCCCCAACAAAATGGGGTATCAGAGAGGAAAAACAAACATGTGGTTGAAGTTGCTAGAGTATTGTTATTCTAGATGCATGTCCCAACTCGATTTTGGGGGGATGTTGCACAAACAGTTGTATATCTTATTAACAAACTTCCCTTGCAGACCCTTCATCTCTAGTCTCCTCATCAGCTTCTTTTCACTAATGAGGATACCTTCTGTCTTCCTCCTAAGGTCTTTGGGTGTGTCTACTTCATCCATGACACGAGTCCTTCTAGGTTGAAATATGATCCAAAGTCTATCAAGTGTGTTTTCTTGGGATAATCTTTAGTCCAAAAAGGGTACTGTTGTTATGACCCTTGTTTTGGAAAAAGGTATGTGTCCAAAGATGTCGCATTCTCTGAGTATACTCCCTTTTTCTCCTCCTCTCGTCCTTCTCTTCATAGGGAAAATGTTTGTGAAGATTGGACTCCTTTTTGTATGTCGATTCCTATTCCGACTGCAATTGATGTTGTCAATCCTTCTTCTCCTCCTCTTCCTCCCTTGGTGACAATAGTACTCCTCCTATACCTCCTATTCCTCGGTCTTGGCATCAGTGGTTTGTCAGACGGAAAAAGAGGATGACTCCAAAGATTGAATGTCCATTACAATCTAACTTCCTGGATTCGGGTAATTTGGATTCTAAACCTCTCCCTATTTCTGATGCTTATGTTGAATCTGTTACTAAGCCTCCTAGTGTGGATTTTGACCTTAACCTTCCTATTGCAGTTCGTAAAGCAAAAAGGACATGTGCTAAATATCCTATCTCGATTTATGTCCCTTATAATACCTTATCTCCCTCTTATTATGCTTATTATGCCTATATCTCTTTCGTTGCTTTTGTTTTTATCCCTCACAATGTTGCTGAGGCAGTGCAGTTCCCTCATTGGAAGAATGCTATGAACCAAGAAATAGAGGCACTTGAAAAAAACCAGACATGGGAAATTGTTTCTATTCCAGAAGGAAAAGTTCTTGTTGGATGCAAGTGGGTTTACACAGTGAAGTATAAAGCTGATGGCTCAATTGAAAGGTATAAAGATCGACTTGTGGCAAAAGGGTACACTTAGTTTTATGGCATTGATTACCAGGAAACCTTTGCTCCAATAGCTAAGATGAATTCAATATAAGTTATCATGTCTCTTGCTGCCCACTATTCTTAGCCCCTGTATCAAATGGATGTTGAGAATGCCTTCCTTAATGGCAACCTTCAAGAAGAAGTTTACTTAGAACTTCCTCCAGGAGTGAACATCCCTGAGAATGAAGGAAAGATTTGTCGTTTGAAGAAATTCCTTTATGGCCTTAAACAGTCCCATAGAACTTGGTTTGATAGACTCAGAAAAGTTTCCTTGAAAGTTGGCTTCTCACAATCTCAAGCTAGCCATACCTTGTTTATCAAGAGAGCAAATGGAAAAGTGACTACATAGATAGTATATGTCAATGATATTGTTATAATAAGAGGATAATATCTCTAGAATTGCTGAACTGAAGACTTTTCTTGCTACTAAATTTGAAATTAAGGACCTTGGAAATCTCCAGTATTTCCTAGGGATTGAGGTCGCAAGGTCAAAGAGGGGCATTTATATTTCTTAGAGGAAATATGTCCTTGATATGCTTCAAGAGATAGGAAAATTGGATTGTAAACCAACTGAAACTTCAATTGATCCCAATCATTAGTTGGAAGTTGATGATGGAGATTTCCTTCCTGACAAAGGTGTGTATTAAAGACTTGTCGGTCGCCTTCTTTACTTGTGTCTGACTAGACCAGATCATATGTTGTGAATGTGGCCAGCCAATATATGCACAAGCCTAGATCATCTCTAGGAATGGCAACGGGGCGGGGCGGGGATGGGGAGCCTCTCCCCATCCTTGTCCCCACGAAAATCCCCATCCCCGTCCCCATCCCCATCCCCATCCCCACGGGGATCCCTATCCCCGCGGGGATCCCCATTCCCCGTGATTCTTTATAATGCTAACCATTTTGTTTTTGTTTTTTATTTTATTTAAAAAATAAAAATAAAATAATTAACATTTACAATCGTATTAGAAAATATTCAATCATATTCAACTATATTTTTAAAAATATTAATATATAGATGTATGTTTACATATTTAAATACATAACGTATGCATACATATATATATTAGTGGGGATCCCACGAAGCGGGGATCGGGGTCCCCGCGGGGCGGGGAGTGCTCTCCCCATTCCCGCTAATGGGGATGAAAATTTCCCCATCCCTGTCCTTGCCCCATTCGGGGCGAATCCCCACGGGGATCGAGGAAATGGGGAAAATTGCCATCCCTAATCATCTCATATGCAAGCAGTGAATAGAATATTTGCCTATTTGAAGGGGTGTTGTATTCTAATCATGGGCATCTGAAGGTAGAGAGGCCTATTCTGATGTTGACTGGGCAGGTTCTATTGATGATAGGCGGTCTACTTCTGGTTATTGTACCTTGGTGGGTGGTAACGTATCTTGGAGAAGTAAGAAACAATCAATCGTGGCTCGATTTAGTGTAGAGGCAGAGTACAAAGCTATGGCTCATGGAGTTTCTAAATTGTTGTGGCTGAAGGATTTATTGACAGAAATGGGAGTGCATATTGATATTCCAATGATATTATATTGTGACAATCAAGTTGCCATAAACATAGCCCACAATCCTATTCAACATGATCGTACAAAGTATATAGAGGTTGATTGATATTTCATTAGAGAAAGAGTTACCAGTGGAGAGATTTGTTTACCTTTTGTGGGGTCTGAAGATCAGTTGGCTGATTGTCTTACTAAAGATGTCCCCAAATCAAAGCTTGACAACAATTTAAACAAGTTGGGCATGACAAATATCTATGCTCAGCTTGAGGGGAAGTGTTGAGTGTAAGGGCATTTATGTCCTTTTATGTTTTTTGTATTTGGTCGCCTATTCAAGGGCCCCTTTGTAATTTTGCTCAATATGTTAAATGAAAGGTTTCTTGGTGTGAACAGTAACATACCGATTACTCTTGACAAAACCTCTTCCTACATTAGGTCTAAATATTTCTTGTATTAGTTTAAAAAGACATAGGTACTACCATACCATGGTAATACTAGGGCTACTGATTTGCACCCATTTAATAATGGTAGAAGTTAAGACATAGGTATACTTTTCTCTTTCTTAAACAGGTTCTTTTGTCTAACAAGTAGGGGTTACTAGGGGTGATCATGGGCTGTGTTGGGCCAAGCTTTGCACCTATGATAAGGGCTATATCCTAGGCCTGGGCCTGAACCATAAGTCCGGGCCTAGGCTGGGCCGAGCTTGATTCCGGGTATAATATTTTATATTGAATAGCATATAATATGTATATAAATTTATTTTATACATTATATAATATAGAATATTACATCTAATATATATTATGTGTTATATTATAATATTTATATATAAAATATATAATATAACATATGTACATATGTACATATATACTTTATGTATAAAATACATATATTTAAATATATGCAGGCCCGAGACAAGCTGAAATGACCACCCCTAGGGGTTACCCATGCTGCTGAGAAGGGGGCACTAATAAATTATGGTTGTCTTTTTTTCTCCCTGGATAGGATAGGAAGGATTGTGGAGTAATAAATTATGATTCTGCATTTTCAGCATGAGAAGGCATTACATGCACTGGCAAATGCCCTTCTTGAGTATGAGACACTCAGTGCAGAAGACATAAGACATATACTTCTACCTTATCGGGAAGGGAGATTCTCTGAACAACAACAGGCAGAAGAGTTTGCATTGACTTAGAATCCAACAATCTAGGCCTCCACCAACTGTAAGGGAAGCAATGTTCAATGTATTCAAAGTATGACAGGTAATTTACATAATTTGATTTTCTCCTCTGCAAGTCCTTTCTTTTTTATTATATATTAAACTTTAAGCAACACCCTGCCTCCCCCCTTCACCCATGAAGCAAAATAAGGAGAAAGGAAAAAACACAAATGAGATCACAACACAGACAATGTGAATCTGACTATTAATTGTTGGTGAACTATGAAAAACTGTTAATGTTATCTGAGCAGTCGAGAATGATCAACTTTAACTCAGGTGCTGTTTCATAGGAAATTGTCAGTTGGTAATATTCATCCACTATTTTTTTAACTGCCACTGATCATGTTTAGGAGCTATTGCCATGCTCCTTTTAGCGATGGTTAGCTCTGCATTCTAATCAGTCTATATGACCTATTGCCTCACTGAACTTTAAATTGAATGATCATGAGGGTTTGCACACCATGGAGAACGGCTGAGATCACCTAATCTTGGGTTGACTGGCAATCAAGTGCTCAACTACAAATTAGAAATATCAAGATCAATTAGGGATTGAAAACGCAGGTAAGTAAAGCGGCATGCATGATTCTCTTTGAATGTTCTTCATAGTTGGGTTTGAGATTTGGGGACATTCTTTTTGAGGACAAGGAGTGCAAGGTCTTGACATTTAAAGGTTTCTTGCATACCCAAGTCAATGAAGCCTTGCCCCAATTATATGGGATCGGCTACATGAATCCTGTTCTGCCATTCCTCTCTTCCGTGCTATACTCGTTATTGAATTATGGGCCTTTAATCCCATCTCACTACGTCAATCCATAACTCTTTGGTCTGCCCCTAACTCTTTTAGACTCTTCAACCTGTAATGGATCACTTAGTGTTGTTGTAGATGGTCTTCTCTTCATGTCACAACTATTTTAATCTACTTTCCCTATATTTATTACCTACCGATCTATTTCTAGGTTTCTTAAAATAAGTTTATTTTTTATCCTATTCTTTCTAGTTTTCCAATTCATCCATCTCAACATTAATATTTCTTGCTGCACATTTTTATAATATGTTTATTGTCCAACGCTTGGCACCTTCCAACATTACTGGCCTTGTAACTATTTTGTAAATTCCCTTTTAGCTTAAGTTGTCTTGTCCCATCACATCACATTGGGTTCTGAATGCACCTCTTTATTTTGCTCATTTTGCTCTAATTCTTGGGTACAATTTTCATTCTTTCCCTTGCTATGGGTTATCAAACCACGACAAAGAAAGATGCCACATTGAGATGTCTCCCAGTCTCCAATCTGCAGTGTCCTAATTTCCATTCCTATTAGTATTAAATCTGCATTACATATATTCTGTTTTAGCCCCATTTAAAATATCTTGTTTTTAGGGCATTTGTCCACAAATCTAATTTTATATTTAATCCCTCTCTAGTTTCATCAATTGATACTATCATCAACAAACAACTGATACCATGGGGCTTCATAAATATGTTTAGTCAATTCATCCACAACCAGGGCGAACACACAAGGGCTGTGTGCTGAACATTAGTGAAGTCTACATTCCAATTAGGTTGGAATACTTATCAGATGTCTCTTCCAATACTTAAAAAAGAGGGAATTTCCCTTCATTGGAAATTACTGCATCTAGATCTTTTGGCCTACATTCCAATTAGGTTGGCACCTATGGTTGCATGTTGTAATGAACTTACCTATCAATAATTTCTTCATTTACATGGATTTGCTCGATTTTACTAACCCGTCCTTCAACCATCTGGTAACGATGAGTATTACGGGCCCAAAATGGCATCTACAGCAGAAGGGATTTTATTAACCAAAGTGCCCATGCCTCATGGAGTAATGCTTTCACATATGTCGTTAAAAATGGCACTCAGTGGTGACTCCGGATCTCCTGCTCACGTCTACCCACAACACACTACCTCTGTGCATTGGGAACATCTTCCCATGCATAATATATGTAGGAGGATGAGATGTTCCCCATGTATGATTGTGATGTTATGTGGGTAGAGTTCTTGTGGGCAGGAGATCCAGACTCCTCAGTGACAGCCGTCCAACATTTTTTTGGCACTCTGTCTCCTGACAGCCAACCAATTAAAGGGCAGCCCAGCCCTCCTGCCAATGTGGGGTCCGGGGAGTAACAGATGTAGGCAGCCTTACCCCTGCACATACAGAGAACCTGTTACCAAGAATTGAACCCTGGTCACCTAGGTTGCCAGGGTTCAAATCTTAGAAACAGCCTACCAACTATGGTGATGAAAATATCCATATCTACTAAGGCTTAGTTTAGAAGGATATAAATGCAAATATAAAATATATAGAGTGCAAAACCTTGTATTTTGTATGTATTTGTACTGGACATATTTATATTTGTACTCTTTCCAAACTAAGCCTAAGGGGTTTGGCATTTTGTGAGTTTCAAAAACTGGAACATAGTATTTGATAGTTAAGTTAGTTGTCCAGTTGGGGGCGTACCATGGGATTGTGTTGCTTCTGCTTTAGTTGGGTTTAGATACCAGGCACTGGCTACAAATGCTGGCGCTCAGGACAATTTAGCACCATCTTTTTCTCTCTCTCTCTGTTTTTTTATTTTTTATTCAGTTTCGACCGTAATTTATAAATTAGATAATGAATCACCACGTACCCAAGTATGGGGCCACTATTGCGAGTTGTTTAGCCATCCACCATCTAAAAAAATTGATCTAAGAGATACAAGTTTATTTGATTTTTTTGATATATAAACTTTTTTATTTGAATTAAGAGCTTAAATCATGTTTTTTATTCGATTTATGAGATCAAGCCAGGTTCTATTTATAAACAACAACTCACTTTATCTAGAAGATTGGGTTCCACATCATTCATCACGTGGCTATGTATGTAATTATGTATAGGCATGATATGTATTATATGCTTATTAATTTTTGAGTAAAATGGTATCATATGTATACTTGAAGATACAAAAAAATAAAGATTCAAACTTCAAAGTATACTACCGTATCGAGCGTGTAAGATGTACCATATTCCTTTTTGTGCTTTGCTCAACCTGATATTTCATATTTCAGGAATGCAATTTTTTGAAGGGTTTGCAACGTTTAAACTCGTAGAACCCCCTAACTGTTTATATTTAGCGTTTCAGTGACTAAATATGTATTGTATGATATGATATGAACCTATTGAACTATTGGTAGTTTGAAGTTTGAACCATGATTGGGGTTAATGTAGATTTTCAAAGGCTAATCTAACAAGGCCAAATCGATTAAATGCTCAGTAATATATCATTCTGGATACAAACAGTAAGAAATTCTGGCTGCCTAGACCAAGTATGGCAATGAGAAATAGATAAAGCAGTACGTGCTAGGCAATGGGCCACTTTGTTATCTGATCTAAGAGCATAAGCCACTGAACATTGAGGGAATTGAGGTAGCATAGCCCTGCAGTCATCTATAATCTGGCAAATACGCCAAATGAAAAGGGGTTTATGAATTACTTGACATGAAACCTTTTACAGTTTTACTGCATGGAGTATTGATGTTTTGACACTCAAATAAAAAGGGGTTTTCATGGTTCAGTCCCCTCAGAAATCCTAATGCGTTCGCACAGTTTGGGTCAGTGTCAAGGGGGAAGATTCCTAATTCACGGGGGATGGTGTTTATAGGGAGAGTGGGGATAAATACATTTGGGGAATCAATAAAAATTTCTGAGGGGGAGTGGACTATAAGAAAAATAAAAAAGGCCGAAAAAATAAAAATCAGTATCAAACATGTCGATACCATGAGCTTTGCAAAAAGAAAATATTTGAAATTAATGTGAATTTTTCAAAATATGGGAATTTGTTGCTTTGAGGCCCATGAGGGTACTGGCCGATATGCTGAAACTAACCTAAAGTGAAATGACCAAACACTATGAATCTTAGTGAATGCTTAGTTGCTTACTCCCCACCGAGTCTAGCTTTGTTCCACAGGGAGTGTCTCACACCAATTTCACAGCACTTGTAGCTATACAGTATCTCCTTTGTTTATATATTATCATTCATAGAGAGATATTCCCAATGCATGACTGCAACATACCGTGAGGTTGGTGTGAAGCACGCTCCGTGAGGAACAAATATGAATTCCTTCCCACCGACCTATAGAAGTACTCTATCATCAGAATAACAGGGGACTGACTTTTTATTTTCCATCTTTTCTTCCCTTCTTTTCCCTTTCCTGGCAATAGGTCTTTGGTGGAACCAAAAGAATAAGAGGGGACTGTCGCTTCCGTGCATGGAACCATCATGGTTTGTGGGCAGGTGCATGCATATCTCTTCCATTCACATGGTCCATAATAGAAGTTGTGCCATTGGTCGGTGCAATTTTGGGGGGAGAGTACTGATGAAGTGATAAGTGATGAAAACGAAAGTCGCATAAAACATTATTCATACTGCGCACTATATCCATGAAAATTTAAGGCACTGTCCACTCTCCAGTCTCCGTGTCCTTGAAACTCTAGTGTCCCCTGGGCCTGCCTGTTTTGTCCATTTCTCCCCCGTCCCAATATAGAGTTTCCTTAAGAGTTAAGAGTGAATAAAAAAGTTGGGAATTTATAAAATCATTCCAAAAACAAAAAGCGTCCAATCGAGTAGACCGGTCGTGGTCAACATACATCTTGTTTGTATCCTGGTTCCTGGACAATCTACAATTCTTTTTTAGAGCTGGACAATCTTCAAATTACTTCTTGTAAAGATTAATGCTTAAATTAAATATGATGGGGAAATTGAGAGCTTTTCTTTCTTTTAGAGTAGACGTGGGAAGTGGGAACCTTCTCCAATGCATGTAGAACTTATCTGTCACCGATCTAACCTGTCGGATCAACGGTGGACTGAAAAGTGGTTAATACTTTTAAGTTTTTTTTTTTTTTTTACTTCTTTAGGGAGGGGGTATTTATATTTTAAGTTTTAGACTTTACTAGGTAGCTAATTAAGTTGGATCAAGACAGTTTGGATTGATTTGGGTTGAGTCAGTAAGTGTTAGGAGGGTTGATCCGTAGATAATTTGGGTTACCTAATAATAACTGAAGTTTTCAAAAAAATATATATGAAAATGCTAAAATTAAAGAAATTAACTTTAGATTTTCAAAAAAAAATAAAAAAAAAAAGCTTGATACATAATCAAGTTCAAGTTAATCAAGTTGAGCTTCAAGTTTCATAACACTCAACTTGAATGGTTCACGAGCCTAATCAATTATTTAATAAAATATTATTTCTTAATATATTTAATTTATAACTCTCAATATTATGTTATTCGGTTCGAGTAAGAAAGACAAAACTGGATCAAATTTGAATCGAGCTTCAAGTAGCGAATTTTGAGTTGACTCGAACTTAAGTAGGCAATGTATCAAATCGTCTCGGCTCAATCACACCCAACTTTTACAGTTTACTTACCTCTGGGTGAAACTACAAAACCAAGTGACTCCGATAATACAAACCACCCATAGCATCTCATCCTCCCCAAAGGGAGGAGCAGGGAGCTAGGGACCCCTCCCTGGAATTCAACCATTATATATAAAGACAATGTCAGGACTTAGGCCACGTCAATTTATTCTTTCTCCACTTTGCTTGGATTCTCAACCTTTTTCTGAATTTAAACAAAAATTAAAAAGCATCAAACATGGGATTATTTATTACGAATTGTATCTGATAACTCTCTTATTAAACGCATAGGCATCTTTTTAACAAAAGCTGGTTTATTCAAATGTTATTTTATAATTAGGAAGAACATACAACAGTCATAATTAAGAGAGTGTTTTGTAGTGTGGATGAGAAAATGGTAGGTGTGGACTGGTCCACACCACACCCTATGGTAGGGACTAATTTATACAACACCACAGTCCATAGTTGTTCTAAACTATAGATAGATTGTTTGGATCAGACCAGTGCACACTTATAGTGGCATAGGTGTGGTGTGGATCATATTTTTTGATTCCATGTATCTCACATACATTTTATGGGAGATCTACACAGTCCATCATAAGTGTCTAATTTTTGCATTTTATATGGTAAATGAATTGAAAAAAAAAATGCATTAATTTGTAGATAACAATTGCATTTTTTAAATACTTAAAAATATTATTTTAAATATTAAAAAATAAAAAATTAATATTTTAAATGTTATTTTATTGATAAAAATATTAAAAAATTAATATTTAAATAATAAAAAGAGTTGAGAAGGAGAACCATCGGACTTGTGCTAGAATTAACATTAAAAATTATTATTTTATTGATAAAATATTAAAAAATTAAATTTTAAAATTTATTAAAAAATTAAATAAAATTAGAGTAAATACTATGGTATGGACCATAGTATGGACGAGGAGGACCATAGTATAGACCATTCATGAGAAAATACTATGGACGATAAATTAGAGTGTAGTTCGTTCCTGTCCACACTATTTTGTGGACGGGGACCATCCACACATAACAAAACACCATATATTACCATAGACAATATTGTTTTTTATCCCGTCCAAGATATATACACACTACCGAATGCCAACTAAGTAAATAATGTTTTATCACATGTGAGTGCCTGCTGAAAGACATACCAAGCTTTTAATACATTTCAAAATTTAACGACGACATACTCTCCTTCAGAAAATAAGTGGAAAAAACGAGAATGACCATGAATGGACGAGGAGGAATTATAATAAGCAAGGAGTTAAGAGGCTTGTATGGAGACATGTCTAAACGGCTAACAAACTTTACTTCTCCATATTATTTTATAAGTCTGGATCTCCTACCCAAACAAATTCTGCCCACATTTATTACAGTATTATGCAGGGGGAAACGTTCCCAATTCACTATGGGTAGTGTGCTGTGAGTAGACGATGGGCAGGAGATCTGAACTCTATTTTACCCAATATTACTTATAGGGTTTCCTCTTTCTAGGCTAAGTGGCAAACAACGACCACGAAACACCTTCCCAACGGGACAAAGTAAGCTGTCTTTTCCTGGTTTCCTTATTGTTGTAGGACAGTTAAACACACACAAAATCTTGTTGTAGGACAACGAAATCTCGGAGTAGTATGAACTCGTTGACCAGAATAGTCCATCGGCACGTAATAATATGTAATAGGGCAGTCGTAATGGATTATGGATATAAGGCGATAAGGTAATTTTCTAGATGCGGTAACCTACTACAGTAAACGAAGCCATCTAATGAATTAGAAATTAGAAAATGCCAACTTCGGGACCATCGACTCCACCCCAAGAAAAAAGTACCGGTCCTAAAGGAAAATAATACGGGTTTCCAACAGGTAAGGGCAACTTTTTGTCGTTCTTATAAAATATTTTTTTATAAAAAATATCAAGAAAGGATCCCACCAAAAAGAAAGTCATCCATCAAGGTTTTGATAAATGGAGTTATCCATTCTAATAGCCAAGCAAGAGCCAAACCAAACTGGCCGAGTGAAGAGATGATTGTTTCATTGCCTTTCATGCCTTCAACATTTTTTTCCTGATTTCCAATGAATAAATACAATGGACGCGCAATACCGCAATTCCATAATAGCACGAAATAGGAACATGAAAATGGTTTTTTCTCTATAAAAATAAACCGGAAACCCAGCGGCAATGCTAAATGGGAAGTAGGGTCTCTCTCTGATGTCACCATCGGCACTGGGTCGATCTCTATTTCGGCAGTAGAGGGAGACGGACGGAGGAGGGAGGAACGAGGAAAAGCAAATTGATTATTTTAATATCTTTTTTTCTTCTTTGAGACTCGAGCTAACATGAGTTATATATAGGGTTTCTAGCAAAAGAATACAGGGCAGAGGAAGACGATGAACAATATATATTTTAAAAAAAAAAGTTACCTTGTTTTAACTATTTTATAAAAATATTATCTTTTATTGATATTCAGGACAAAAAATTGCCCTTACAATAAAAATATTGTCTTTTATTAAGTGTAAATCTGAATCTAAAATTTTAAATAATGCGATTTTCAAACAAACCGTACAATAAATAGTATTTAGCATTTCCAGAAAACCATAAGGACATTTTCAGATCGATTCCGCATCTCAAAGTCTTCTAAAATTTACGTACTAAAACATATGATAACAGTAATTACAACAATAAGAATACATATGGTATATACAAGCCTGCCTCTCTCTCTCTCTCTCTCTCTCTCTCAGCTGCAGACCTGCCTACAAATCACTTCTCCTTTCCTCTTTTTGCAAATTGAAGGTTCAGAAGCTACAAGAAAAACCCACCAAAAACAGGCACCTACTCCTTGCAGAAAATAAATATAAATCATGGATGAAGACAGGGTACTACAGCGAAAACCCAGAAATATCACAAAGGGCAGTGTTTCCGCTTTTTTCTTTTTATTCCCTCTGGTCCTTTTTTTCATTCTTGGTTAGGTTTAGAAAAGGATAATCCATATAAAAAGCATGGTTCTTGATGTACTGGAGAGATAGGAATTCCATCATGATTCCAAAAACCAAAAGGGAGAAAATAACAAAAGCAAAGAAAAATAGCAAATGAGATGGTCTCTAGAAGATGGAAGATCTAGTGCCAGTCTGTCTCCAAAGCTTCTGAGATCCGAAAGCCTCGGAAGCTTCATCCATGGCAATCAGAGCCTCCAACCAATCTCCCCCGACCGCTACCTACTCAGATTCGGCCAATGGGTTCAGTCCGGTCTTGCACAGCCAGCCGCTCGGAGACGTCTGCCAATGACTTCAGATTGCAGTTAATCAGGGCCTCGACAAAATAGCACGTCTCATCCTTGGTGTTCCCATCAGGCACGTCCACCACGAACGACTCAATCACTAGGGTTCCTGGTCTGCCATCAATAATTTCTGGATGTAGCGTAATGACTGAAGAGTAATTCTGCACAAATAAGGTGGAAAAATGTAAATTGCTTAATAAATAGAATGTACTCCCCCTCAGAAATCTAAAATTACAGCCACCTCGACTAGTAGCCCCCCTATAAACCGCATCCTGCCCATGGATTTGGCATCAATCCACGGTCAGAATTCATTCCACCCCTAGGGTGGAACTAAGATTTCTAGGGGTGAAGTGAACAGTTAAAACCCCAATTGCTTAATAAGTAGATTGTACTCCCCCTCAGAAATCTGAAATTATAGCCACCTCCTAGTCTACAAGACTATGGAAGTTGTAGGGATTGTCAAAAGGGAAAATGAATCTAATTTCATCTTGTATCATATAATTCAAAACAATGCCACACATCCTCAATCAAACCTTAATTGTTCATAGAACTTAGAACCTTGGAGAAACTATATCAAGGATTCACACAACATACAAAGAAAGTTAGGAGATGTATTATTGAAATGTCAGAATTTTCTCCATACATTTGTCTTTCTTGAAATGCACGTACCACTCACATACACAAATGGCAAGCAGGCAGTAGAATTTTCAAGAAAAAGCATGCTATAGATGATGCCAAATCATCTCAGCAGGCATGTGGGAGGGTGTATATAATCACCTCACCTGACGGCCATAGCCTAGAGGTCTCCGTGCTAGACTTTGCATACCTCCTTACTGGAAATACATGTCATGGTGAAAACTACACTACCCGGCCCTGCCACTCCACCTCCACCTTGCCCAAAAAGAACAGAGAGAGGAGATAGGGTGTGGTACACGATTGGCAATTTTCCCTGGGTTCAAACATTTAGGCTATATTTGGTTTGAAGGAAAAGGTAGGGTAAGGGTAAGGAAGGGAAAGGTATCAAAACCTATACAAGGTTTGTAAAGGTTTCCTTACCTTTACTTTCCTTTCCCTACTTTTTCCTTCAAACCAAACATAGTCTTAAGGCAGACAGACCACTAGCTACAAGTTTAGTAGACCAAGAAAGGGAAGGGGACAAACTAACATGATTTAGATAAGCAACAATATCAGAACCGAACAAACTTAAAGCAGTTTGTGAAAGAAAATTAGGTGGATTTAAACATAAAGTTCCAAACGGCATTCTAGGAGCATCCAATTCAATGTTTCTGGAACATGTCATTAGCCTCCTCTACGAACTTTAAGAAAGTAAAAAGAACAAGTTGTTATCATGGATCTGATCATTTTCTTACATTCAGACTTCAGAGCTATGCTAACTGGACGGGGCTGCCCTAATTAAGGTAAAAATAGCCAGCTCCACTGAAGACTAAGGAACACATGTAAAAGAGAGAATGATTCGATGGACTAGTTGCCCTGTCAAGTGTCAAAGCTCGATGATTTGGCTTCATATGGCCAAACTAAAAACAAAAAGTGTCATTTACTATGTAGGAGGCACAATTATAGATTTATATCACCAAAACCAAACACACTGGAATAAGAGCCCAAAACACGCAAAAGTAAGCACTACCCAAACTGCAGCATGTATCAACTTAAGTTCAAATAGAACTGAACTTTGATTGAAAACAAAAAGGACCCTCATGCAGTAGACAAATAAAATCATGTCATCCGGATTGGTCCAAGGAATAACCATGTGATCTGTAGATTCTCAATCAATTCCTAGACAAATCCATTAATCTTAAACAAAAGAAACCAATATGGTACACTGAAGAATAGGCAAAAGAAGAGGAAGATAAGAGTTCAGACCCTTAGCCTGTGATCACCACCAACAATCCGGATGCCGAGGATATGTTCCTCGTCATCGAGAAGCTCCAACCTTTCAGTGCTGGTAGTGGCCGGAAGGCCTGATTTAACATCCACTTCTCTGACACTCCCAATCTCAAGGTCCCCCTGCACAACACACCTACTGATGAAGGGCTTGTACTTCTGAGGTTGATCGAACCTCCTCACCAACGACCAGACCTTGTTAAAAAAAGAAAACGAACCAAAAAAGATTCAGCAACTCTCTGAAACAAATAATCCAATGTAACGTGATGACAACAAATATAGCTATAATTCTAGTTGATTACTATCAGCAATGGACAGACTTGAAGTAATTCATCTTAACTCCCACCCATACTCTTTAGTCTTTAGAATTCAAGTCATGCATTTAATTCATGCCAGATTAACTCACTCATATTTATTACAAGATCTTTTTCTCAAAACCAGAAAAAAAACATCCACTAAACCGCAAGCAATTTCCTAGAATCAAATATGCTTCGAAAGATCTATCCAGAACGAAAATATGCATCAATACCTTTAAATCGAAATTAAGGCAACCTACAACTCATCTGACCAACTATCGTCACTGATTGCATCGGGTTTAAAGTTTTTTAGTTCGATAGCGACTAAAGCGCAACAGGATCACTAAATACCGCCGGAGAAAACAGATAGGATTGAGCAAACAAAACGTCAGAGATGAATCGATATAGCCGCGTGGTTCCTCACCATGAAAAAGAAAAAAATCTGAAGCAAAACCGATAAAAATCATGGAAAATCTCAGGATCTGGACATCGACCTCCCTGAAGGTTCGAAAACACAGTTGAAACAGGAAAATAACTTTAAAAGAAAAAAGTAAAACAAAATACACACACAGGCACACCAGAGATGAGAAGGCATCGATCGATCGAGGAATCTTACGAGATGAACAGGAGCCTTGATGTGTTTAACAAGAGCGGAGCTGCACTGATTGTCTCTTGTCTCATGTCGGTGGTGTCTAATAATATAGTCTCCCTCCATCCTGGTATATCCATTACCGTTCATGGTGAAAATCTTGTCTCTGCAATCATCAACTCAGCCGAAATAAGAACCAACCAACTCCTCCCCGAACTGCTGTTCCAACGCCGGAAAATCAGGAACTTCTCGGTGATAAACCGCATAAAATGAAGTTACCTGAAACCACTCCGGTTTTCTTCTCTTCTCTCCTCTCTCAAAGCAGTCAATGAGATGGAAAACAAAAACTGCACACCTCACAATTCATCGATTTGGCTCCTGGCTTCGCTTCGCCCAGTCTCTCTCTCTCATGGAAACCTCCAAACCCCCACCGCCATTGCGACCTTCAAGTAACGAAACCGCTCTCTTTCATCTCATGATTCTCATCGTCTGAAATATTTTATTTTATTTAATGAAAAAAATGAAAACCGCTTTCCCCAATTCCCAGTCCTCTCTCTCTCTCTCTCTCACACGGATGATCCATTTCCCTCCCAGCACATATTATGGTACATTATCCCGGCCGATCAACGAAAAAACCCTCGTTTTTCCAATAATTTACACATGCACCACCGTTGTTGTCTGTTTGTTAACGTTCCCGCCAAAATGATCAAGACGGTCCCGTAAAAGGCAGTATAGTAGACAGCGTATCTCTACTTTTCTTCATTACCCAAAAAAACGTCTTTCTTGGTAAATTACTACCTCCGTGAAGTTTTTGGTTGTTGCTGAAATCTCCCCTAAATTTTGATAATTCGTTGGACTTCTATATAGTTGTAATTAGACCCTCTAATAGAATTTTTTTAAAAAAAATTATTAATATATTCAAAATACCTATATAATTATTTTTAACAAAAATGTTATTTTCCAAATTTTCTTAGCATGCATCACTTATCTCAAACCCTTCCAATCCCTTTTCTAAAGTTCATTTATTTTCATATTTGCCCTTTATATCAATCATTCAAAAGTAAACATGCAATTTAAATTCTATTTACTTTTATTATTCATAAAATTTATATTGTTCTTTTTCCTGCAGAAACTAGTCTCAATAGAAATGTATGTATATTTTGGACATTTTCATGTTCTTTTTTATAAGATTCTATAAAGAGGGTCTACTTGAAGTTTAGGAGAACTAATTACAATTACTAAATTTTAGGGGAGGTTTCGTCAACTATCGGAAACTTCAAGAGAGGTTTAGGCAATTTAACCTTTTTTTAGTGCTATCAAACAAATGCCATGTATTTCTTTTCAAAAGGAAAAGGAAAAGAAAATAGGAAAAAGAAATCGTGGTCTATGGAGATCGGATCTACTCCTCATAAAGAGATTATTAGTGTGAGGCATGCTTTGTGAGGAGCATATCTGAACTCTAGTCAATGGAAGACTAGAAGAAAGACAAAGTCTCTTCAAGTTCAACATGATGGAGCCACTGTATATTAGTATATATAGCTTTGGAAATGCATCTGAAGACTACAGTTGGGACAACAATGGGCATACTACTATGGCTTTTAGGCCCGATCCAAATACTCCGGACATTACTTGCTCCTACCTAAGTTGGAGAACCTACATCCTACCACCTTTTGGTTTTTAGATCTAAACCTTAAATTCTTAAACCCTAAATCCTAAAATCTAGATGATAATTGGTTTCATTGTTGTTTATATGAGAAAACAACACCAATATTGCATCATATAGACATTTTTCCAATGGAATCTGAAATGTTATTTAGGTGATGTTTGGCATCGATGCTTATTCATCCTTACTGATTCTTCAAAAATTGGTGCTTTTTAAAATCAGTGTTTTTTTTTTCAAAAATTGGTGAATTTTGCTATTTGATATCATTTCTTCCATGTAAGCCGATTTTTGAGATATCAGCTTTGAATCTATTTGGTGCTGATTCTCAATGACCAATTATTTTTGCATTAAAGTTATTATTCAATGCCATGTTGGATGCCATGTCATCTTCAAAAAACTAGAATCAGCCAGAAATCAAGAAAACACCAAAAAAAGGTGATCCCTGAAAAGGAAAATTTCAAGAATTGATCTTTGATCAATTTCTTGAAAATCACTGATGGTGTGCGATTTGAAAACTCTTTACTGGCAGACAGTTCGGACGCCGAATTGAGTAGGTCACCTAGCTAAGCTGTAAAGAAAGAGATCAGAGTGTCCAAGTTGCTTTTCTCGGGGTAGGCAATCTAATGCTTAAATTAGCGATGAGTTGTGAGAATTGGAAAGCTTAAGAGCAAGAGAGCTATTAGTGCTGAATCGCGTGTACCTTTCTTAGAAAATGAGGGTGCCTTTGTATAGGCATCAGTTGGAGTAAGCTTCATGCACCGTGTCCGAGATCCCCGGGAGGACGTGACTTATCGGTCTGAAATCCTCGAAGGTAGTTTCGCACGTGAACTAGGCCTCTATGCCTTATCTAGTTGCCTCCAGAACGATCGATGCAGGGCTAACTTCCAGAGGACCCGGGAGCGATAAGATGCACATAGAGGAGATCGGCGAGCATATCTCGTAGGTCGCCACCTAGACCTCAGTCAGGTCAGTAAGTCATTTAGGGAAGGTCACTCCTCCTACTGAGGTCCTTCAAACCGATACTAACGTGGTACCACAGGTCGGCCCTGGACAATGTGTTGCTAGCCGCTCTCCTAAGGTGCCTGAGCTATATACGAGGTGCTCAAACTAGTTCCAAGGTGCACCTCCTTGACCTAGTGGAATCCACAACTATTCGTGTGGCATTGAGTTGTCATGCGGCAGTCCTATCGTGCCACACATCACGATATCATTGGAGGGCCAAGTTACCCTTCACCAATTGCTCCCCACTCCCGAGATGAGGTTGTTTCGGCAAATGGAGTAGCTCGTTGTGGGTCCCTAGCCCGGAATGACTAGTTCAATAAGCTCGTAAATGTCAATCCAATTTGCTCCCCAAGTTAGAAGAGTATAAGGGTTGAATGTTGCATTACGTAGGACTTTGCAATCCTGATTATCGGGGCATAGGAGCAAACTCATTTACTCGATGAGAGATAGAGTAAGCACTCTGAGAACATTTATCGTGCCAGGGATGCAACTGCCAAGGATTTATGTAATTGGGATGAACACACCCTAGGAGTGGAGTTTGTCGTGCCATCCTCAAGAGGGGCTTCAAATTGTGCAATTGCCTCCTCAAGTCGCTCCACTTACATAGACTTCAACGTAATGTCCCTCAAGCCAATCCTCAAAGGAGTAGCCGACAAGGTGGATGTGGAGCCTAAAACCGAGGTGGAGGACAACTGTGAAGAAGTCGGCCAAGTTTACAAGTATGTTAAGGTGTTGAAAGTGAACTGCTTTTCCTTCGAACTGAAGTACACTTAGGTTGTGGTGCTAAAAAGCAGACTGGCCAATTAGGGTAGCAAAAAAGTCAAAACATTGTCGAGTTAGTTAGATGGGGGCCGACCTGCATAGATTGGTCTCTGTGTCTCGAGGTCGGCTTGAGGAGGCCATAAAGCTGAAAACGGTTTAGCTTCCCCATTTTAATTTTTCTAGCCAAGGTGCTTATAGCATAGATCTATTGGTAACTTCAGTCTATCTATTGGCTTGAGGGTGAGCTACTGAGGTGAAATTTTGTTGAATCTCATAGACCCTTAGCTTGAGAAAGTCGCGCTTTGAGGCCTTACAAGATAGCTATATTGGTCACTTCGGCCTATCTGTTGGCTTGAGGGTGAGCTATTGAGGTGAAATTTTGTTGAATACCCATCTCGACACACCAATTATGGAACTTGATGTCTTAGAACTTCTTTTTGTTGTCTGAAATCAACACATGTGGTAGTCCAAAATGGTAGACAACGTTTCTCCAGAAGAAGTTTTGCACATTTTGAGCTGTGATAAAGACTAGCGATTCGGGCTCTACCCACTTGGTGAAATAGTCTACCACAATGATCAAGAACCTTCTCTACCCGGTTGTTGAAGGAAAGGGAACGAGTATGTCAATCCCCCACTACATAAACAACCATAGGCTGGTCAGGTACCTCAGGTCGACAGCGGGCTACCGGGGTATGTTGGCATGTCGCTGACATCTATCACATTTCTACAAGAGCTAGGTGGTGTCTGCCTTTATCATTGACTAGTAATATCCTTGTCATAGTGCTTTTTGGGCTAGCGCTCTACCTCCAAGGTATCCTCCGCAAAGACCTCCGTGGATCTTGCGTAGCACCTAGCTCACTTCAATTTGGTGCAAGCAGCGCAGGTAGTGGAGATTGAACGACCTACGACACAGTTGCTCATCAATAATTACATAGCAAGCTGGCTATCACTCTACCCTCTAGGATGCATTGCACTCTGTAGATAGGGTCTCGTGGCGTAGATAGTCAACGAGCCAAAGTAGGAGCAACCTCTTCTACCACTCTTTCAATGATTGGTCGTGTCAGGTCTTCAATGTAGATAGTTCTCTTCATGATATCCATTTCATCGGCCAACTTCGAGAGTGCATTGACCTCGGTGCTCTCGGACTTCGGGATTTGTTGGATGTACGAAGAGTGGAAGTTGGGAAGGAGTTCTCCAACCTTGGCCAGGTAGGCCAACATGGCGAGCTCTTGGGCCCCATGTTGTCTATTCACTTGGTTGACAACCAACTTCGAGTTGCTACAAATGATAGGGTGTTTTGCGTTGACCTCCTTTGCTAGGGGCAACCCGATTATAAGCATCGCATACTCTTCTTCATTGTTTGAGCCTCGAAACGTGAATCGGAGAGTGTACTCTAGTTTCACTTTGCCAGGTTCGTAAAGGATTAGTCCAGCTTTGCTTCCACGCTGGTTGGATGAGTTGTCCACATGGAGGATCCAGGGCTCCTCATCCCAACCTAGGTCGAGTGCCGCACAGGTTGATGCCTTTGTGGTGATCATAGGCTCGACAAGTTCAAGGGTCAGCGAGCTTAACGTGCACTTGGTGACGAAGTCAGCCAAGACTGTGCCTTAATTGCTAGGCGCAGTTCAAATTGGATGCCATACTCACAAAGCTCCATTGCCCATTTCGTCATCTTTCCTGGGACCTTGGGCTTCTAAAGAACTTGCCTCAAAGGTCGATCAGTTAAGACTACCATGGTATGGGCCTGAAAGTAGGGGCACAACTTCTAGTATGCCAATACCAAGGTGAAGGCCAACTTTTCTATGTTGGGATATCTGGTCTCGGCAGTGTGTAGGACGTTACTTACATAGTAGACAGGTCACTGCACTCTGTCCACCTCGCAAATTAGGACTAAACTGACTACCTCGTCACTCGCGAAAAGGTAGAGTTTTAGCTCGTCTCTAGGTTCCGGTCTGGTTAACAAGGGCGACAAACTTAGGTACCTTTTCAGCTTGTCAAACATGAGCTGACAGTCTTTAGTCCATTCAAACTCTTGGTTCTTCTTAATGGCTTTAAAGAATGGAAGGCACCGCCTAGCCAACTTAGACATAAACCGATTCAGGTCGACAATCAGAGTTCCATGAGATTTTTTCTTTGCGACCATGTCTTCTACGTCCACCTCTACTTTATCGCCAATCAAAGGGGCAAAAATTTTATTCACAAGGTATTGATAGGTCGCCCCAGTGTTCTTTAAGTCAAAGGGCATGACCTTGTAATAATAAAGGCTGGTCTCAGTCACGAAGTTCATTTTCTCTTGGTTAGTAGGATCCATCTGGATCTGCTTTTTAACCAAAGTATGCATCCATGAAGCTCAGTAACTCAAGCCCAGAGGTCGCATCTACTAGGTGGTATATCCTAGAGAGTTGGAATCTATCCATTGGGCAAGCTTTATTGTGGTCAGTATAGTTGATGCACATGTGTCACTTCCCATTGGCCTTCTTTATGATAACTGCTTTGGCAATCCAGCTCAGATATTCGACCTCCCTCACGAAGTCTACCACGATGAGCTTCTCGACCTTCTCATCTATTATTCTCCCCCTCTCCTAGGCAAAGTTCATTTTCCTCTATTTTACCGATTTGACTAAAGGGTTTACATTCAGTCTATGGGTTATCACAGAGGGGTCTATGCCAGACATGTTGGTGGCTGACTAGTCAAAAACATCTAGATTATTAATTAAAAAGCTTATCAGTTTGGAGTGTAGTGATTCCTTGAAACGTGCATCGATCTGCACCGTCTCAGAGGAGTTGGTACCTAAGACCAGCACCAAGACAGTGTCTTCCATTGGGCGAGCTCCTTTCTCGTTGTTCTCCAGGGGTAGTTCTAGGTCAACATCGACCCACTTCCTTTTATGCTTCAATGTTGCAATGTAGCACTTCCACGATTCAAGCTGGTCGCCGCACATTACTCCTATCCCGTGGTCGCTGGGGAACTTCATGGCAAGGTGGTATGTCGATACTGCTCTAAGGGCATGCAGTATTGGTCGGCCTAGAATGGCATTGTATGGTGACATTGTTGCCAACACCAGAAAGTCATGCTAGAACCTTGTCATGTACAAAGCGGTTCCTGCTGTCATGGACAAGTTGATTTGTCCAAGAGCTCGGGTTACTCCACCACCAAAACTAACCAGGGGACATCGGCTCGAGTTAGGTCTTCCCTCCGCAGTCCCATTTGCTCAAAAGCTCTAAGGAACAAGATGTTTGTCGAGCTGCTAGAATCAACGAGTAGCCTTTTTACCTTGTAATCATGGATCAAGAGCTTGACTACAAGGGCATCATTATGAGGGTAATCGATCACCCGCGTATCATCTTAATTGAAGTAGATCATCTCTTCTATTTTTCATCATTTTGGTGGGTTCTCCCCCTAACAGTCTAGCTTGTGCGTTGGTGTGTTATTATATGGTTGCGTTTGCAAGTTGGTGCCACGACTACACCGCATCATCTCTCGGAGACACTAGTCATCTATTCCTACGAGAGCCACAAAGGGCTCAACCTATGGTGACTCCATAGTCCATTGGCTATCGACTCCCATGGGAGCCATTGAGGGCTCGACTTGTAGAGGCGACCTCACAATCAGGGCTGATGAGGCTCATCCAGGCTGGTCATTCTGATTCTGCCCCCTGTGGGGGTTCATTTGATACAGTTGGTGTTGTTACTTGAGGATGCCATTACTTGAGGCTTAGAGAACGGGTGGGACTTAGCTTTTGTGTAGCGTGTTCCCATTGATGGCTCCAATTGATGGTGCATGACCTGACAGCTCCTTGCTAGCAGATAGCTCGGACGCCAAACAAAGTAGGTTGCCTAGCTAAGCTGCAAAGAAAGAGATCAAAGTGTCCAGGTTGCTTTTCCTAGGGTGGGCACTTTGATGCTTAAGTTAGCGATGAGTTGTGAGAATTGGAAAGCTTGAGAGAAAGAGAGCTATTAGTGTTGAATCGTGCATACCTTTCTTAGAAAATGGGGGTGGCTTTATATAGGCTTTTGTTGGCATGAGCTTCACGCGTCGCGTCTGAGATCCCTGGGAGGATGTAACTTACCGGTTTGAAGTCCTCAGAGGTAGTTTCACACGCGGGCTAGGCTTTTGTGCCTTATCCAGTTGCCTTCGGAATAATCAGTGTGGGAGTTGACTTCCAGAGGACTCGGGAGTGATAAGACACATGTATAGGAGGTCGGCGAACACATCTCGTAGGTCACCACCTAGATCTCAGTCAGGTCGATAAGTCCTTCGGGGGAGGTCGTTCTTCCTGCCGAGGTCCCTCAGACCAATACTGACGAGGTACCATAGGTCGACCCTAGATGAGGTGCTGCTAGCCACTTTCCCGAGGTTCCCAAGCTGTATATGAGGTGTTCGGACTGGTTTCAGGGTGCGCCTCCTTGACTTAGTGGGATCCGCAATTGTTCGTGTAGCGTTGAGGTGTCATGCGGCGGTCCTATCATGCCACTTGTCATGATGTCATTGGATGGCCAAATCACCCTTCATCAATCACCAAAATTGGCTAATCAAATCGATCTAATTCCTCTAATGTTGAGGTGGTTTCGAAATGGCATTGATTTTCAAGAAATCAGCATCAATGCCAAACATCACCTTAGTTAAAACCATTTATCAAATAAATGTTTTTCTTAAGTTATGTGAAAGTTATCTATCAGGGGAAATGTTTGTTTGATGTTTCCCCCAACAATTTTCACTTTTAAGCTTATGTGGCACCTAATGGTTCCTAGCTGTCAAAAAAACTCTAAAAAACATTTTTAACCAGTCTTCTCATTTTTCAAATAAGATGTAATGCAAAACGTTTATTTAATAAACAATGAAACTAAGCAGCACCCTAAATTCTAAATCCTTAAACCCTAAAACTTTAAAGTAGAAACATACACACACACACACACACACACACACACGCACACACACACATACACATACACATACACGCACGCACACACACAAAAGTAGAAACATTCCACGTCATGGCCTGAGCTTTCTCCCTTACCCCAACCGATAACTCTCAGCCCCTCTTCATTTTAGCCTTCCTTACTCCCTCATTATTTAACATATATCAATTAATAATTCTAGAAAGTAACTTTTAGAAAATTTATATTTATTAATAATAATTTTAAAATCTTAATCTATATTTATTATATATTTATATATACTAAAATTTATATTTTTAGTAATTATTTATTGTATTTTTGTGATAAATATATTTTCAATAATTATGTATAAATATATTTTTGTTTTGTTATTTAATAGAAAATTTTCAATAATTATTAGAGATTAAACTATTGTTATTTATTAGAGATTAAACTATTAGTTTAGCTAAATTAGGAGTGTTCACGAGTTGGTTCGATTCAATTGTATGTTGTTTGGCCAACCAAATTAACCTATCCGGGTTGGGGAGTTGGTCACCCAAAACCAACCAACCATTAGTGAAAATCAGGTGTCAACACCCAATTTTTGCTCAAACCCTTCACCCTACTTCTTCGTACCCTCCTTTTAAACCCCAAAACTTGGAATTACAATTAGATCAAATTGAGACTTCACAAAGCCAAAAATTCCTATTTTGACACAATCCAAGAAACAAATGAAAACCTCAAGATCGACATCAACGTCCAATCAAATATGGCCTATAGACTTAGGAAACTATAAGTTAGTCACACATCCACCATCATCATGCCAACTTCCTTTCTAATGGCCCTGATCCAACACATCCATCACCTTAAGATTACTAGGATACAATCAACTAGTGAATCCTATTGTAGATCCATAACAATCAATTGTAAAAACACCAAGATCCCATTTTGATGGCCCCGAACAATTACCAAGATTGACCATTTCTTTCTCATATCAAAACCATCCACTTGACTCCTCACCGTAATCTGTGCATACACACCAAATTTCATCCCAAAATTCCTCTATTTAACCCACCATCAAGCCTAGATCCTATTTTTGTGAATCTCATCAATTAGAGAATATCATCCATCATCTCAAATTTGTTTGACCAATCAGACCTCATTACTGTGTTTAGAAATCCAAAAAAAAAAACCAGCATGTCAAATTTGACGACCAAACTCTTCCATTTTACCATTAAGAAAGTGAGGTTCCATTTCAAGCCTCCTCGTTAATTGATAAACCATTGGCTAAAACCTAGACCCAAACCAAATCTGTCAATCTACACTTATGATCAAAGATCCATCACCCTCATCAGATTTAGGACGTTCAAAAATGACTACCCACCAAATTTCATCCCAAAATTCCCCTGTTTGACCTTTCATCAAGCAAAGATTCTATTTTAGCAAATCCTATTGATCCAAACTTGACAGTCATAGATCTCCATAATCCCGACCCTATTTGGCCAATCAGACCTCACCACTATGTTAAGAGACCCAAAAAACACCAGCATGTCAAATTTCATGACCCGATTTGCCCGTTTCACCGTTAAAGTAGGAAAATGCCATTTCGACGCACTAGATTGAATCACCACCTCATATGTCCCAGTCTGAAACCTCAAAAGTTTGATGGCTGATGTAAAACTCATTCTTGATCTGTTCAAACACTTGGATCAATGAAATTGAGTCTGCCTAATAGAACCAGAAAGCCCAAAAACCTAAAGATACCCCCACTTAAAACTAAGAAAAGACAACCACTTTTAAAAGTTCATCAAATTTATATTTTTTGCCACTGACAGCCCCAAATACAAGACTATTACGACAGGCATGCCCCAAGCTCCCATTGGACACACAAAATCCACCCCCAAATCGAATAAAATCTTTCACCAAAGAGGAAGGCTTAACTGGGCACCATTTTCTTTGAAAAACCTATGCCTATTTTTATTTATGTAAAAAATCTTTATTGAATCCCAAGAACTATAGCTGAATGAGTTCCATACCTCTTCCTCTCCCTTCCTCTATAAATACTGGCCTAACTCAAGCTTTGGAGAGAAAAAAAAAATCCTGAGGGGGGCGTTCAAGAGAATTTTGGATGTGGATTTGAAGATGAGAGATCTTAGAAGCACTCCAAACCTCGTTAAAACTTCAATTTGTGAAAAACCCCCAGATATCTGAACCTTAAACTTCAAAACCACCATCTACATTTCAGATCTGAAATTTTCCTAAAATCCCCAAGCATTCATCCATATCAAACCTCTATTGAGCCCATTCAACTACTCTTTCGATTAGTTTGATTACTGGAATATAGCTGTCAAGGTTACATACGAGAGGTAAGCCTCTCACCCTATCCGTAGCTCGAGTTTGTGCCTTCCTGTGTTGCATGAAGTTCAAAGACATTGGAGAACCATTGTTCTCAACTTCTTCTAGACTAAGAATAGAGGCAAAGAGGCGAGGGTCCTAGGGGAGTCAGTACCTAAGACCCAATAGCATCACCTCAAAATCGGTCTTAGGAGAAGTTGAGGGCATGTTTTTTCATATTTCAAAAATTCCAATAACCATTTCTATTGTTTTTCGCATAAAATAGAATCTAGACAACTCCCGTAATGGGCTGCTACAACAGCTTGGAAAGAGGAGTGATGGTCCATTTCCTCTAAAAAATGGGTGTGACTCTATTTCTTTGGGCCAGCCATGAGATTCCCAGAGTTTACACCAACCAACTTGGGTTATATTGGTTTGAGTCAATTTTCAATTTGGTCGGTTGGTTCAAAATATTTAAACTTAAAAAATTACAATGGTATTAATGAAAAATAAATTAAAATGTTTAAATTTACAATATAAAATATTTTTAGAGTAAGGAATATGGGAATTTTCCCACTTATGTGCTTTTTTTTGTTTAGCTTTCGCTTAACAAAGCCCATGAATTACATAGGTCCTTGCTAGGTGCAACTTGAGTAGGTTGAATCAGGTTGAGGGTCAATCCAATCCTAAGTCTCAAACCTCAAGCTCAAGCTTGGTCCAACTCAAGGTTAATCTAGAGTTTACCAACTTAGGCTCAACTCAACCTTAACTAAACATCTTGGACTTAGAGATGGCAGTTACTACCCTACCTGGTGGGTATGTACCCCTACCCTCCTCAACGGAGCAGGTTTTTCTGTTTGAGTGATGAGTTTTGGGACAAGTTAGGTTTTGGGATTCTACAACCCCTATGTTACGGGTAGGGTACGGTATTAGGCTAAACCCGACTCTCTCAACTTACATATTGTTGGAAAGCATATAAACTTTATGTACTACATGTTGAATTTAATAATATTTTGAATTAGATGTAAAGAATAATTGATAGTTTATGTGTTCATTTACGTCTTAATCAAATAATTGAAAATTTTGTTGTTTATTTATGTTATTTTACTTATCTAATGCTTTCATATAACAAGAAATAATAGGAAATTAGATGTGGGTTTTATCCCAACACACCACTACCCTTGAATACGGGGAGGGTTTTGCATTTTCATGTGCGAGGAGGGTTTGGATTCTCAAAATCCAACCCACTATGTGGGTAGAGTATAATTTACAAAACCCTCCCCAAACCCACTTTGTTGCCATCCCTGCTCGGGCTAGGCTTGGGCATATTGAGCTTTATAGTTCCATTTCCAAATAGAATAGGTTGATAATATATATATCATAAAATGTTGGGTAAACTTAAATTGCATTGTATCAGTACTTAAGGCCTTAACCTAAGCCCAATATGAGTTTAATTTAGGCCCCAATTTTTTTTTTTTTTGCTCAAACCCATTTGAATGTCTTGTGAATAGTCACCGTTGTAAGATTGGACATCATAGATTCCTCCTGTCCTACTTTTTTTTATTTAATATAAAACTAGCGGAGGGCCCCTACATTGCAGGGGCTTGTAAAAGCTAAATTATTGTATAGGAAAAATGAATTTGCAAAAGGTAAATTTTTTAATTAATAGTTTTTAGGAAAAAAAATATTTACTTAAAATAACTAGAAATTTATGTATAATAATATATTTAATTTAATAAAATAAAACAATAAATAAATAAATAAAATTTTCAATTTTGAAGTCAATTTAATATAAATAAATAAATTTTATTGTTAAATAAAGAATACAATTTTTTTTTCAATTTCTTGGATGGGCTTTGGACTTTATATGGGGGTCGAGCTTGGGCTCAAGATCTAGGCCCAATGGTTCGGTCATGCTCAAGCTTGGGTCCGAATATGTTTTGTTGATATATAGGTTTAATCCCAACCTTGGGGCAGATATAGGGGGCCCCAAGGAGCCATGGCCCAACAAATCTCCACTCTTCATGGTTATTTTCCCACTCCTCCACTCCCCACCCCAATGGTTCCCCACCTCCCCCAATGACCATTCATACTTATTCCTCCTACCCCCAATACACTTAGATTTTGGCACCCCTCATAAAAAACTTATAGCTCTGCTCCTACCCAATCCAAGCCTAACCTATTGATAGCCCTAAATTACCCCCACCCCCAATCCACTTAGACTTTAGCCCCTCCTTATAAAAAAATTCTTAGCTCCGCCCCTGCCCAACCCAGACCTAACCTATTGATAGCCCTAAATTATTAGGCTCGGGGAGAAAGAAATAATTTGTTAGTAAAACAGATTATAAACTAATTGAATAATTTAGTAAATTAAATAAATAGAAATCTATGGATAATAATTTACTTAATTTTGTAAAATAAATAAATCAATTATTTATTTTAATAAAATAAATAAATAACTATTCATTTATTGTTGGGACATGACTGGTCCAATTTATCTAGAACCAAACCCAACCCATTGACAACCCTAAATATTGGGTGCATGTTGAATTAAATAAATAAAAATTATGGATAATAATATAATTTAATAAAATAAAACAATAATTAAATAATTAAAATTTTCACTTTTAAGTCAATTTAATATAAATATATCAATTTTGTTGTTAAATAAATAATACAAATCTTTTTTCTCAATTTCTTCGTCGAGCTTCGGGCTTTATATGGGGGTCAGGCTTGGGCTCAAGATCTAGGCCCGATGGTCTAGTCAAGCTCAAACTTGGACTTGAATATGTTCGATTGCTATAAAGGAAAAGGTCACATCCTGACATGACCTATGAATATGTTTAATCCCAACCCCAAGGGTGGAGCCAAGGGGACCCAAGGAAGCCATGGCCCCCCATTCCACTTACATTTTGGCCCCCCACATAAATATTGGACTTAAACCTACCTATTAATAGCCCTAAATATAGGATTGTCAACAGGTCGGGTCTGGGTCGGAACTAGTTGGAACCGAAACCAACCCAACATGAAATTTTGAGGACTTGGATTTGGACTTGGACCTGATAAGGTTTGTAATTTTTGGACCATAACTAAACTGGCCGGTTCTCGAGACAATCGGGTTTAACCCAACAAACTCAATTGTTATAAATATTCTATATATATTATGTATTATATATATAATTTATTTATTCAATATATTATACATTATATATATTCTAAACTGATAATATTTGGGACCCTATATCAGGACCCATAATCGACTCATTGGTTCCAATTCCCGAAACTAGAATCGGCCCAATCGGTTCGGGTTCGTTGGGTCGAACTCGACCCATTGACAACCCTACTTAAATATTTCGGTCAAGGGGAGAGAATAAATTGTTAGTAAATTATTTCTAAATAAATAAATAATTTAGTAAAATAAATACATAAATGTCTATTAAAATCTTTCTCTCAATGTCAAATCTCCTTTTACTGATTTATAAATAATTTATTTGGTTTTATTAACTAAATAAATGCTTAGATAATAATAATAATAGAAATAAATAAATAAATTTCTATTAAAATCTTTCTCTCAATGTCAAATCTATTTTTGTTTTATTGATTTATAAATAATTTATTTAATTTTATTAAATAAAAATGCTTAGATAATAATAAAAAAATAAATACTTTAGTCAAATAAATAAACAAATGTCTATTAAAATATTTCTTCATGTCAAATCTCCTTTATTTTACTAATTTATAAATAATTTATTTACTTTTTATTAAGTAAATAAATGCTTAGATAATAATAAAATAAATAAATAATTTTCTATTAAATTCTTTCTTTCAATGACAAATCTCTTTTATTTTATTGATTTAAAATAATTTATTTAATTTTATTAAATAAATAAATGCTTAGATAATAATAATAATAAAATGAATAAATAAAATTTGAGATAAAGAATAGGAGGAGAGAAAGAGAGAATTGAGCTAGAGAGAAGAGGGATGACATTTTATTTTGTAGGATGTCATAATTGTAAATAATTATATATAGCATTGTTGTAATTTTTTAATATATAGAGGCATTGCTATAAAGAGAGTAAATTTGTCTTATATGTGGCATTGCTATAAAGAGAGTAAATTTTGTAGGATAGTCTTTTAATTTTCAAATACCATAAAGGTAATTACAAGTTGAAAGGTTTGTCTTATATGTGATATTCATGTAATTTTTGAATAATGGGGCAATTACAAGTCAATCACATAAGGGGGTTTGTCTTTATGTGGCATTATTGTAATTTTTAAGGATAAAAAGGCAAAAATTACTGTTAGATTCCATTTCTTTAGGGATAGAAATTTCCCCCGACCCTAAATAGGGATGGGGCAGGGACGGGGAAAAAGTATTTTCCCCAAACCGGGGACGAGGCAGGGATGGGTTAATTCACCGAACCCGAAGGTAAAATTGGTAAAATATCTCTAAGTTTAATATTGATATTTAAAATATCTCTATTTTTTTCCTAAATTTTTAAAATCCTAGAATCCCATAATTCCATTTTTGAAGTACCCCAGAGTAATATAATTCAGTTCCTAAAATACCCCCAAATTCCTATATTATATGTGTAAATTATCCATAAAATAAATAATTTTTAAGAAGTTGCCTTAGAACAGAGAAAATTTGGAGATTACCCGTCCTCGATGGGGAATGAATGCCCCGCCCTACCACCAAGGATGGAGCGGGGACCAGAAGGGGTTCCCCGCCCCATTGCCCTTCCTACATTTCTTACATCTCAAACTTTCCTTTGTCCACATTTCAGCTTAATATATTTATATAGATAATAAAAATATATATTCACGGATCTGATCCTCACAAATGGGCGCCTCACATGCATATCCACCGTGCATTAAGAATATCTCACGCGAATAATAATTAATAAACACGGAAGATGTTCCCAATACGTGATAGGATGGGCTTGTGAGACGCCAGGTGTAAGGAGCATATCCGGTCTCGTCGCATGTACATAATGTTATTTGACTTGACGAGATCATATGTCGTTGATTCCACGATCAGAAAGACAGACGTAGTACTATCTCTTTATTTTATTCAAAAAACCCCCACTTTTTAGATTTTATTTGTTGCACAAATTAAATTCTCTTTCACTCGGCCCCTCCATCGCCCAGACGCCCACTGATTTATGTTGATTAACGCGACATTTGATAATTCCAGTAATTCTGCGAGCCACCACACCAGATAGATACCGTCTCACTAGGTGCTCACTCCCGGGAGGGCCCCCCAAACCCTTACCTTACCGACTTTTTAGATTTTATTTGTCGCACAAATTAAATTCTCTTTCACTCGGCCCCTCCATCGCCCAGACGCCCACTGATTTATGTTGATTAACGCCCATTTGATAATTCCAGTAATTCTGCAAGCCATCACACCAGATAGATACCGTCTCACTATTAGGTCCTCACTCCCGGGAGGGCCCCCCAAACCCTTACCTTCCACTAAGGCACCGTCAGCGAGAGAATAATAATAACAATAATTTAGGTTTAAATTTGATTAGGTTTTATTTGAGTTCAAACTTTGGGATAAGCTTGATTGGTTATTCGACTTCTACCTTGATCAATAAAAAATTAGCGGACAATTTGCAGGGGTTGGAAGGGAATTGTAAAAAAATTAGCGGACAATTTGTAGGGGTTGGAATGGAATTATAATATTGTTATTTGCTATATTAGAAAAGGTAATGGTTTTTTAATAAGAAATTTGCAATTATATAATCATGTGCTCGTCTTTTAAATATTGATTCATTAAAGCATCTTATATAAAAGAACATGATTATATAGTGATAATTTTGAGTTCTACTTCATATTTGTCTTTTGCTTCACATCGAGAACTCCCAGTTGACCTAGACGGTAAGACCGTTCAACTCGGGAACCATCCAGGCAACCGGTTCTGTTTTACCCTAAACCCGGTCCCTGGCCAAAAATCATTGAAACAGTCAATGACCCGTGGACCCGAGTGGTCAAATTGTCGACTCATCGACCCATTCAACAGTTTTTGGCCATTCTTTATTTTTTTAATTTTTATTGTCAGAACGGGCCATTTGTTCAAACTAGGCAGTCGAACCATCAACCTGAAAACCAGTGGCCAAAACAGTTCCATTTTCGGGTCGTGTTTTCTATATGTCAATAATTAGACAAAATAACTTTGTAGTCATAGTCATGGGAAGGGTGGATATTGCAAGGGATTCCAAAACCTTGAAAGAACCATGGCTTTGGAATCGTCGTTGTCCCAGATGAACGGACATTTCAGCCTGGGAACCGTCCAGGCATCGGGTTCCATTTTACCCCAATCTCGGTCCCTGGCCAAAAGTTGTTGAATCGGCCAACGACCCATTGACCCAGGCAGTCGAACTGTTGACCCATTGATCCATTCAATGGTTTTGGCTGTTTTTTATTTTTTTAATTGGGAACTATCCAAGCAACCGATTATGTTCTATCCCAATCCTGGTCCCTGGCAAAAAACTATTGACTTGGTCAACGACCCATTGACTCAAGTGGTCGAATTGTTGATCCGTTCAATGGTTTTTGGCCATTTTTTAATTTTTGTTGTCAGAATGAGTCGTTCGTTCAAATCGTCGGCCTGAAAGCCAATGGCCAAAATGGTTCCATTTTTGGGTTGTATGAGTCACACACTCGAATGATACAACACACATGATACTGCTTAATGGACCTCACACATTCAATTTTTTGCTTGTAATTTTTGTTGTCAAAACAAGCCATCCGTTCGAACTGGATGGTCGAACTGCCTTTTTTTTTTTTAATTGGGAACCGTCCACGCAACTGGTTCCATTTTACCCCAATACCAGTCCCTAGCCAAAAACCATTGAATCAGTTAACAACTCATTGACCTGAGTGGTTGAACCATCGACCAATTGACCCATTCAATGGCTTTTGGCCATTTTTTTATTTTTATTTTTTATTTTTGTTGTTAGAATGGGCTGTTCGTTCGAACCGGACAATTGAACCGTCGACTCAAAAACCGATGGTCATAATGGTTCTGTAATTTTTTGCTCATAATTTTTGTTGTCAGAATGGGCCATCCGTTCAAACCGAACGGTCGAACTGTCGTTGACATGTTCAATGGTTTGTGGTCATTTTTTTATTTTTTAAATTTTGTTGTCAGAACGGGTTGTTTGTTCAAACCGAACGGTTGAACCGTCAACCCAAAAATTGGTGGCCAGAGATTCCGTTTTTGGGTCATATGAGTTACATGCTCAAATGACATAACACGTATGATACTGCTTAATGGACCTTACACACTCAATTTTTCGCCTGTAATTTTTATTGTCAAAACGGGCCATCTATTCTAACCAGATGGTCAAACCGTCAACCCGAAAACCGGTGGCTAGAATGGTTCCGTAATTTTTTGCTTGTAATTTTTATTATCATAACAAACTATTCATTCGAACCGAATGGTCAAACCGTCGAACCATCAACCCGAAAACCGAGTGACAAATAAGATATATAAGATTCCTTATATTTATTACTTGTAATTTGAAAATTTTTAAGAAAGAATCTTTTATATATATATATATATATATATATATATATATATATATATAATTATATATTAAAGGAAAATAGACTCGATTAACACATACATACATATATATATTTATAGAATATAACAATATATTTTTATATTCTATATAATATAAAAATATACTATACATTATAGAAAATATCATATATAATATATAAATATAATTATTTTTGAGCTTTTAAATCGAATTCGAACTCATTAAATATTTAATATATAAACTAATTTAAGCGTGAACTCAAACCTAATAATATTTTAATCAAGTAAAGCCAAAAAAATACTAAAATTTGACTCGGTTAGGCTGGATTGCACCCCTGAGTGAGTGAGAGAGAGAGAATACTTTCATATTTGTTGATGAGAGCTCTCTGTTGCCCCGAAAAGCATGATCGTTTTATTCGAATAGATTTAAAGGTAGAGGCACTAATATTGGCCCTTTCTTCTGCACGGAAAGCGAAGATTATTAAAATAAACGGGTAAAATACAAAAATCTTCTCTTAAGTTTCTGACAATCATAAAAATCTCTTTTTATTTTATCAAAATGTTTCCCTATTTTTGAAAATTTTAATAAATATCTTCCTTCTTCTGTCAATTATCAAGACGGAAAACATATCAATTTTTTAAAATACCTATTTTACCTTTACGAATTAACGTGTATCTATTTTTATTAAAATAACCCTGTCTCAGCCATTCCGTTATACGCTCGGACACTGTTCATCTTCTTCCTCACGACGGCAGAATGGCGGTGCACTCCCCCTCCAACCTTCCCTTTTTAATGAGTGGGCAACCATGGCGGCAGATGGATGACAATGTCAGACGTCCAACGATGGTACTGGAAATTTAGTTCAATAGAAACGGTACTTTGTTTTCTCGTTCATTACAGAGTACTGTTCAGCAATTGGAAATTTCGTCCAACAGGAACGCACAACGGTACTCTGTTTTCTCGTTCAGGAACTGGAAATTTCATCCAACAATGGGCAACCATGCTTCCTCCTGTAATGGGTGGGCAACCATGCTTCCTCCAAGGTGGGCAACCCTGTAATGGGCATTTCGTTCATTACAGGGCTAGCACCAAAGTTGATAGCTCTTGCTGGCTCAGATCCAAATAACCGATCACTACACTAGTTAGCCCTTCTATATATATGCGATCCGCTTCATCAAGACAGACGTTCTGCTCCCCCATCCTCCCTTATCTCTGCTCTATCGATCATCACCATGTCTCAGTTTGCTGTTTTGTGTAACGAACTGCCCTTAAAGATTGCTTGTCTCACCATTCAGAAACAGTAGACCAAACTCAATGCCAAAGTGACAACCATGCCTTCAGAGGCGTCCTCCACTATTAATTCATGTCCCATCAAAACTGTCGTGGTTTTAGTCCAAGAAAACCGTTCCTTCATCAACCCAGAAATTGATGGTGTCACCGGGAAAGAATACAACTTGATCTCTGCAAAGGGTCCCAACTCGGAACGGGTTTACTTTGGGAACCTACAACTTGATTTCTGCAAAGGATCCCAACTCGGAATGGGTTTACTTTGGGAACCAATCGGAGTACGTCGACCTTGACCCTGCTCACTCGTTTCAGGCAATTTAAAAGCAGGATTTTGGTGTTCCATGGGGACAGTAGTCATCATCGGTTAATAAAGGCGGCGTTGCGACGACATGAACGGATTTGCGCAGCAGGCAGAGAGCGTAGAGAAGGGGTTGTAGGAGACAGTGATGAATGGGTTTAGGCCGGAAGTAATATTGGTATACAAGGAGTTGGTGTCGCTGTTTGTAGTGTGTGATAGGTGGTTCGCGTCGCTTCCCAGTTTAACGCAGCCAAACCGGTTATTCGTGCACTCTGCAACGTCGCACGGATATATCAGTCACGATACTATGAAGCTGATTCAAGGGTTCTCACAGAAGACCATATTCGATTCTTTGGGTGACGTCGGTTTATCTTTTGGGATATATTAAGCCAACCTTCCTTCCACGCTTCTCAACAGGTAAGCAAGCTTCCCACTGTGCCAAGGCCCAGTAGGGTCTTTTGTGGAGGAAGCATGGTTGCCCACCCATTACAGCATGCTTCCTCCTGTAACGAACGAGAAAACAGAATACCGCCATGGTTGGGTGTCTGACATTGTCATTCATCTGCCACCATGCTTGTCCACCCATTAAAGAAGAGGGAAGATCGGAGGGGGGAGTGCAGCGCGTGAGGAAGAAGATGAACAGTGTTTTGATGTATTATGGAATTGTTGAGATCGGACTATTTTAGTAAAACATCGTCTCTTTAACGTTTTTCGTCTTGGTTATTGACACGTAAGGGAGATATTTGTTAAATTTTTTCAAATATAGAGAAGTTTTTATAAAGTAAAACTATAAGTGAGGTTTTTATAATTGTCAGAAATTTCAAAGGAGTTTTTTGTATTTTACCGTAAGTAATCTGTACTTCTTTAATCAATAATCGGGTTATTACTTATTAGTCGGATGAGTCCACACGTATCCAGTGGACTGATGTCCTGGCTACTAAGATTTTTGTGTTTCCCATCTCCGCTCAATGTCCAGCTTTTATTAGTTTAACCTCCAGCTTTTATTAGTTTAACTTCTATGTAGGGGTGTAGACGGATCAAATTTAAATCAAATTAATTAATATTTGAATTTAAATCTGATCAGAAAATTTGATTTAATATTTGATGAATATTGAATATTGAAAATTAATATTTAAATTTAAATTTATTAAATATTTGAATATTTGAATATTCGAATATTTAATTTCAATTTGACTAAATAATTATTTTATGTAATTAATAAATATATAAAACAAATATTTTATTTATATAAAGTATATAAATATATAAATTATTTATATAATTTAATTATTATATATAAAAACTATAAATATATAAATATTTCATATATTATATATAAGAATTAAATAATCAATTAAATTAAAATATTTATCGAATTAGGTTATATCCAAATTTAAATCCAATTTATTATTTGATATGAATAAAATATTCAAACTCAATCAATTAAATATTTAAATTATCTAAATTCAATTAGATTATATTAAATCTTAAATTTAAAATCGAATTTTCAAATATCATTCACTCTCTCTCTATGGCTCTATCCCCTCCCCGGCTCCCCCTCCGGTTTTCTGAAAAAAAAAGTTGTTTGCACGTGATTGGTGGACGGTCCGGTCTTTATTCTTTAATCATTAAAGTGTGGTACATCAATTAATGGTGCGTTTTCCTGTTTGCTTTTATTTATTATTATTTTATTTTACTTAGCTCCCCTGCGTTACTACAAGCAACCGCTAACTAGTCAACGACGAGATCGGCTTCAATCACTGCCAGCCTTTTCAGCTTTGCATCGAGAATAATTTTATATTTTTACGCTTTATTTATGAAAAGATATTACTAATGCAAGACTATGATCATTATTCGAACGGGCCTTGCAGTGACCGAATCCCATCACGTCAACGACGTAGAGTTAGATTGAACGCACTAGCCGTGGAATCAATAGTAATATTTTACACAGGTAATGAAATACATGGGCCTACAACCATTTAACCTCTAAGTGTAGGTCATATATTTTTCTCTGTCACTGACCTGAAACAATACTATTGGCTTCACAGCCTATTATACAGTTAAAGCAACAATCTAGTAGTTTTTTTTTCCTATTTCTATTTTTACTAACTAAACACATGAAAAGCATGAGTCTTAATATGAATTTAGATAGGTTTAGTTTGGTAAATTTGTGATTGACATTGGTTTGACTAGTTCATATTTAAGACTCACTCTTAAGTTAATCCAATCTATCTCAACTTTAGAAAGAGATTTAAGAATGATCTTTTTATAGAGATGAAAGAGTAGTGATGGATTTATTAAGTATATGTTTGGCATAGATGTTGTAGATATAGCATCATTTTTTAAGAAAATGATGTTGCTGATGTGTGGGTTGGAAGCATCGTTTTTTGAGAAATTTTTTTTTTTGAAACGTTGTTGTCAGGTAGGATGTTTCCTAGAGCAACAACAACGTTTTTTGTTTGGTACCAATGCTTTAGGAAACGTTTTCAACACTAGTACCTATTATCTAGTGCCACGTCATGTCCCTGTCACTGCCACCTCATGTCCCTGTTGGCAGCAACGAGCTGTAGCTCCAGGAAACGCCAAACTTGGCATTGCCCTAAGCCACGCCTCTCCAATTTCCAAGGTGTGGCTTGGAGCACTATTTTTTATGGAAAAACAGTTCCAAACAAACAAGCATTTCCTGGAGCACCGCTTTTTTCCGACATAGCGTTGATGTGTCGCCGTTTTCTGGAGCAACGACATCGATGCTAAACAGACGCTAGTATATGTTTGGTATTGATGCTATAGATGCTACTGATGTGTGGGTTGGAAGCACCGTTTTCTGGAAAAATGGTGTATTTTTTTGTTTGGAACCATTGTTGCTAGGTAGGACGTTTCCTTGAGCAACAACAACTTTTTCTGTTTGGTACCAATGCTCCGGAAAACGTTTTTAGCACTGGTACCCATTATCTAATGCCACATCACTACCACCTCACATCCCTATTGCCAGCAATGAGCTACAACTCTAGGAAACGCCAAATTTGGCATTGCTCCAAGCCATGCCTTCCCGATTTCCAAGGTGTGGCTTGAAGCACCGTTTTTTATGGAAAAATAGTTCCAAACAAATGCCCGTTTCCTGGAGTACCGTTTTTTCTAACATGGCACTGATGTGGTGCTATTTTCTGAAGCAACAACAACGATGCCAAACAGACGCTAAGAAAATTAGTACTCAAGAAAGTTTTACAGTGACTTCTTATATAACTCCTACTATGATACCATCATACCAAAAAGACATCGTATCTGAAAAACTTAGCGGCTGTTTGGCATCGTTGCCATTTCCTAGAGCAACGGCGCCACATCAGCACCACGTAGGAAAAAACGGTGCTCCAGGAAACAACCATCTGTTTGGAACCATTTTTTTTATAGAAAACGGTGCTCCAAGCCACACCTTGGAAATCAGAAAGTCATGGCTTGAAGCAACACCAAATTTGGCGTTTTCTGGAGCTGCAGCTCGTTGCTGCCAACAAGGTAGTGATGTGACAGTGGATAATGGGTAGAAGTGCAAAAAACGTTTTCTATAGCATTGGTACCAAACAGAAAAAGTTGCAGTTGCTCCAGAAAATGTCCTACCTGGCAGCAACGATTCCAAACAAAAAAAAAGGTAAAAAACAGTGCCTCCAACCCACACATCAGCAATACAACTGCAGCATCGATGCCAAACGTATACTTAATAACCAACCAACTGGTATCATAAAAGTGGGGGCAGGTATTTTAAGGAGGGTTGCCATTAATGTACGAAAAGGAGTTGTTATTGGTTAAAGCTCTTCCATTATCATACTTCTCGAGATCATTAGGTATAGGTCCGATTATGATAATGGCATAATATCTAAAAAACTTATAATTAATTAACCAATATCATGCAAAGTGCCGACTGATTGGTTGGTAAGGCCTCTTGCTGGTTATAGACTTGTAGTGGAGGCTTGGGATCAAATCCCGCTTGCAACAAGATTGGGGGATGGGCTACCCCCCGTGGAGCGAAAAAAAAAAAACAACCAATATCATAAAATAAAAGTGATACTGGTATTCATCAAAATTCATGAGGGATTTCAATTGGTCAAAGTTCTTTTGCTATTATACCTTTTTCTAGCATCATAAATTAAGCCCATAGATATTGATTATTTTTTAATAATTTAATTTAAAATTAAAAAAAAAAACATGTATAAAAAATGAGAGGAGAGGGAGGTCTATGTAAACATTGAGGTAAAAGAATTATTGGTCTCTCTTTTCTCTATATAATGTAGATATAAATTGTTTTTAAGTTTTAACCATCAAATTTGGCTTGACTCTAATGCGCCATTTGGGAATATTGCAAATATAAATATGCAGCATTTATGAAAACTAGAGCATTTGTATTTGTACTAAACGAACCTAAAGGCCACACGACATCTAAACCATTCTGAATTTGAATCGTTGATCGGAATAGTGAGTCAATTTCAATAGGCCACATCAGTTCTGTTCTGAATTGGATTTTTCGTAATTGGCTATCTCAGGTGCTCAAGTTTCGTATAAAATACCTAAGCAGGGGTTCACATCCAGCACATTCCCGTGTTGTATTGAGAATATCTTCCGATGATGACATTATTAATTCTGATATTATCATCAAGAGATATTTCGAATATATAGAAAAGATGTACTGTGGGACATTGTGGAGTGGAGATGTGAACTCGGTAGTATCAGCTCAAAAAAAAAAAAAAACTCGACTTTCTTTTTTTTATATTTCTACCATGATGTTTTTTTTTGTACTCCCATAATTCTCTTATTCAGAGAACATAAAGCGACAGTGTAAGAAAGACCTAATCTGAGTCCAATTAATCCTCTGATTTGATGCGAGCCCAGACCTCATCGGCATATCATTTGCATGCTTTTGAAAATCGGACCGGATTGGATGGTTGGGTTGGTTGATCCAAAAACCGGTCATGGATCCAGGTCCAATTTTGGACCTCAAAACCGTCTGACCAAGTTTCGGACTGAATGGTTGGACCATTTGATTTGGGAATGATTCTGTTTCTATCTGATTTTTAAAATCATGGTTTTTACCACACATTCTCAAGTTTTCATTTTTCAAAAAAATAATAACATGTACATACTCATTGGGTGATCATATTATTGATAGGTACCTAAATACATATAGATAGATAGATAAAAATTATAAGCCCGGTTGTGGGGCCCAATCCATTGTTTTGGTTATTATGCTTATTTATATTTTTCATTAGGCTGAATTTGGAAAGAGTGTAAATGCAAATATATAGAGTGCAAAATCTTATATTTTGTATGATTTTATATATACTTACGCGCTGTACATATTTGCATTTCTACTATTTTCAAACTGAGTCTTAATAGTAAAATAAAATCATTCAAATTCCAAATCGAGTGATAGTTAAAATTTTCTTTTTTCAAAAATAATTGGATACCAAAGCATTCATGAAAAGAACAAAGAATGAAAACCAAGGAGGTGTTCATTGTTCAGTACTACGAATATTTTGTAGATTGCTTGAAAAAGAAAAGTGAGTTGAAATAGAATCTGCATCCTGACTAGTTTTCGGGCCAAACAGTTCAACTTTCGGGTCAACAATGGTTTTTAAATGCATGGCAATATGGAGAAAAGAGTCTTTGAGAAGTTGGTGTTAATTTGGAAGTGGAACTTTGGGACCATGGGCGTTATAAATCTTTAGGCCTGCCAACTAGTTGGGACTGGGTCAGGTGACTCAGGTCTAGGTAGAACTACTACCGAACCGATTATTAATCAGAATAAAATCACATACCCAAAACTGTACAAAAACCAGATAGACTCAATTATACTGAAACTATATTTATTTATTTAAATAATAACTTAAAATTTAAATTTTGATAAATGATAGAAAATTACTAAATTATTTATATATTAATAAATTAAGTATTTTTAACTAATATTATCATTTTTATTATCTATCAAATTTATCATTTCAAACATGAAATATGATAAAAATTGTAAGAAAATTAGTAAAATGTTATATATTTTAATAAAATAATTGGTTCTGGATCTGAATTAATTCAAAACAGGCAAGAATTGAAACTGAATCAATTATTAATTGAGAAAAAATCATAAAACCAAAACTGTTATATCGATTCAATTGATTCAGATCCATCGGATAAACTCGACCCATTGGCAGCTCAGAATCTTAGGCTGCCTTCACTCCATCAGCAGATGCAAGAAAGGAAGGAGGCATGGACAAAATGAGGACGAGTTCAATTCGGACTACCAGGAAAAGTGACATTAGTTGTGCTTGACTTTGTCCATGGAGGAGAAGACACCATTTTTCTTGGTTCACGGTGCCCATCTCAAAATAAAGTGTATGCTGGGAGTTAAGGAGAGGGTTATCCATTCCTCTCGTACACAGTTGGAATCTGAGTTGGTTTTAAAACATTGCAATGTATTACATTGCATGCAAGGATATTTTTTTTTATGTATTTGTGAGATTAATATCATAATATGAGCTGTCCTAGCATGTTTTTGTGCATCTTAGGCAATGTTTTAGAACCAACTCGGAGGCTAAACCATTTTTGCCTCCGGGCTATAGGAAAGTGGTTTGATTGTCCCGGTCAGACTGTGATATAACAACATGTGTGTATTTATTATATTCTACATGTAATGTATGTGTATATATGGTTTATATTAGGTGTAATTTATACTTTTATCTCAATTTTTAATTTTTTTACACATTAAAAAGAAAAAAAAAATGAAACTTGAGATAAAAAAAAGAACAGAGGGTAAGCACATAAAACATCAAAACAATGATCACCCTAAAATTTGCCACATTGGCAAAAAAATTGAAATATGTTCTTCAATCATGATTTTGTAATTGAGATTAAATAATAAGTTGGCATTGCTTTAAAATACCATTCTTGTTTTTTACACTTCCAATATGATGATTTTTAAAACAAAAAAAAACAAATTTTAGAGTACAGATATTATATCATTCATAAAATATGATGAAAAAATCATCAGATGAAGACATGTTTATATATATATATATATATATATATATATATATATATATATATATATATATACACACACACACAAACAGTTCAGACAACAGTTCACATTAAGAACAACCCCTTAATTTAGCATATATATTCTAAAAACCGAACCAAGCCGAGTTATGTGAAAAAAGTATATATTCTAAAAAATATCTGTTAAATATAGCTATTTTAGTTTTAAATGATAAATATATATCTGAAACAATATATATTCTAAAATATCATATATATATATATATATATATTTCCATAAATTAGAAAATATATATTTTGATATATTTGTACATTTGTTTTGGTTTTAAATATTATATATAATATTAGCACTTTGACTTTATGTGCATTATGCAAACTTGGAGTTGGTTGAAACCCGACCAAATCGGGTCGATTGAAAAAACAACAGTAAACCGACCCATGAACAATCCTATTTTATTCCAATTTCATTGTATTTTTTTTTCAATTTTTCATCTACATTATTTATTTATTTTAACTTTTTTATTATTTTTTCAATTTTTCTAAAAAATATTCTACCCACAGCCCGACCCAGGTCCATAGCAGGGTCCTTTTGAGGGGTTCTTATCTAGGCAAGCATGTCCCACCTAGGTCCGTAGGGGGCCAGCAAAAAGTACACCTCTATTTTAGGTTGCTTTTTGGTTTGTATGATTTGCTCTCTCTCCATCATAAGAACCGGAAAGTTATGCTGTTTGACAGAAAATAAGAGAGAAAGTAATTTCATAATTAGCAATTTTTCAAAATATAACCTTAAAGTTCTATTAGAAAAACCATAAACGATAAGATTATGAATGAAATCATCCAAAGGAATTTAGGAATAATGAAAAATAATAAATTAAGATGATTTAGTCACATGTTTATAGAATACCACCACATGTGCCGAATAGAAGTAATTTATTACACAATAAAAGAATTAGAAATCGACAAAATAGAGCATGGGAGAAGACGAGTAGTAAAGAATGGTTTAAATACTAATAATCTAACTTTAAATAAAACATCACATTGGGATATATAAGACATAATGATGAAGATGATTTAAGCTTTTTTTTTTTTCTTTTGAACTAGTTCTTCTGAAACACATTGAATGACCGGTTAATGAATCCCATTTCGATAGAGACCAGCTTTTTGCTAATGGGAAAAGGTCGACATCGTCAGGATATATATCATGAAAGAGAGCAGATGGGTTGATTATTCCGCTGCCTGGAGTGACGCACATTGAACTCACAGGTCACAGTCACATCCCACTGTATATTGGGAATATCTCTCATGAATAATAATATACAAGTATAGGAAATGTTCTCGATGTGTGGTTGGTACATGCTGTGAGGGCCGTATGAGGAGCAGATCTGGACTCAAGATATATATGGTAATCAAGCATAGTCACTTCAGAGTACTTTATTTTCTTATTGGATAAATTGTTAAAATCTCCCCAAAAGTTTATGACCATTGATAAAACCTTCTTTGAAGTTTGGCAATTACAATCACCTTCCTTGAACTTTTAAACACAATTGCAAATGGACCTCCCTGTTAGAATCTTCTAAAAAGAGGCACAAAAATGCCCAAAATACTTATGCAGTTACTCTTGACCAAAATGTTTATTTTTCAAAATTTTCTTCATAAAAATTGCAATTCCAAGCCCCCTATTTATTTTCCAAACTTGCCTTTCATATCAATTGATCAAAGGTAAACTACAACTTTAAACTCTCTCTTTTTTTGTTGTTATTCATAAAGTTCGAATTGTTTTTAGTGTAGAAACCGGCCACAATAGTAACTGTATGGACATTTTAGGCATTTTCATACCTCTTGTTAAATGATGATTTTAACAAAGAGGATCTACTTGCAACGGTGTTACAGTGAAAAACTTTAGGGGAAGTTTCAGCAATTTACCCTTTCTCAATTCATTTATTTACTTCTTTTGGCGGCAGCTATTTTGTGGTACCAAGCAGTAGTAAGTTATTTGGTGCTGCAAATGCGAGATGGTGTTCCTTGGCTCGACCGACGTCTAATTAAGAGGTTGTTTGGTATCGATGGCATTTATAAGATAAACGCTTTTTACGATTTTGTCTTGAAAAACGAGACAAAATCTGTTTTAAACATTTTGTACGATATTTTTTACACCTTAGAGCCACTAGATGCCATTAGGCGCCATATAAGCCAAACAATGAAAAATCGGTCTTGAAAATGAAAAACGCCAAAATTGGTGTTTTTTTAATAAATGGTTTACACGATTTTCAAGAGAGTCATTTATCAGATAAATGACTCAACCAAATAACTTTTTAGGCATTTTTCTATTAAACGCATCTCCAATGCTGAGAAGGCATTGTTTCTTTCAAAAGCTACATCGATACCAAACACCATCTAAGAGAATGCACCCCAGGTCTACAAAATGAGTTCATATCAGCACCCTATAATGCCCCACAACATTGTGGGGCGGATGTGAGCTCTTGCAAAATGCTAAAAGTTGAGATGCCTGGGCCACCCACTTTCATTATAGACCGCTTAGCATGGTTTTGAAAATCAAATCAGACTAGACAATCGAATCAGATGACTCGGGAATTAGATAGATGACCGGTTCCGTTTCACACTAAAACCAATCTTTAGCCAAAAATTGTTGATTTGGTCAATGACCTGTTGACCCTTACAATTGAACCGTCAACCTGTCAACTTGGACAATGGTTTTTGGCCATTTTTTATTTTATTTAAATCAGAATGGGCCATCTGTTCGAACAAGATGGTCGGACCATTCAACCTAGAACCAGTGGCCAGAACGGTCCGTGTCTGGTCCAGTTTTTAAAACCTCATCACTTAGTGCCATGGAAATTTGTCTTGTAGGGAAAAGGGTCTCTTGTCAGGAGCCATGAAGTGTCTCTTGAGGGGTTTTGATCATTTAGGCTATGTTTGGTTTGAAGGAAAAGGTAGGGAAAGGAAGGGAAAGGTAAGAAAACCATTACAAACCTTGTATAGATTTTCCTATGTTTTCCTTCCTTTCCCTACCTTTTCCTTCAAACCAAACATAGCCTTAAGGAAAAAACAAAGAAAAAGAAAAAAAAGAACGAAAAAGTACGGACAGGCTCAATGCATATTTCTGAATTCCACTACAGAGCTATAAACATTCAAAATGTCAAAAACCCCCACTCTATACACCAATTCCCACCCGTGAATTGGCATCAATTCCGAGCTGGCACCCCACCCAACTGTACTTTGGGCCTAAAAATTCTGACACTGGACTAAACCGTCATTCTCACAAAAAAAGAAAACAAGAGAAAAAAAAAGAGAGAAGGAAAATGATATTTGTAACTGATTTTTTTTATTTTTGCTAAATAATTTTTGTGACTCAAATCTTCACAAATTCTACGTATACATCATTTTATAATTAGTTTCATTGTCCTCATCGACTCCAAGCTATTAAAGACTCTGGAGCTGTGATTTTGAATCATCACCAGACTCACATAGGTTAACTTTGGTTATTGGGGCCCAACAGTTAGAGGTGGCCACGAGTTGAGCTCTTCACAAGTTACTCAAGCTCGGATCGTGAGGTTCACGAGTTGGCTCGAATATATATATATATATATATATATATATATATATATATATATATATATATATATATAGAAAATAATATGTATAATAAAAATATTATAATTCTTATTTTGTAAATATCAAATAAAAATATTTTTTATATATAATTTTTAATTTGTATAAAATATTTTTTTCTAAAATCAAGCTCGAGCTCAAGCTTTTAGCTCGAATCGACCTCGAGCCTTATACTTCCTAGGCGAGCCGAGCTTGAGCCTCATACTATTCGGCTCGACTCTGCTCAAATCCACCCCTACCAACAGTATAGGTTGTTGAGACAGTTCTTGGGCTAGGCACGTCCTGGGTTGTTCACCTACTCATGCCCATGCTTTGTTTTTTAGTCAAAATAAATTAAGATGTAATTACTAACATGGTGTTTGGATGCGTGGGTGCTTTTTGTTACCGATTTTCAAGAAAAAATGTCCACGCTTCCAAGACCTGTTTTTCACAAAATAAAAAAAAAAAGAAAAAAAAAACGCTTCTACCATGTAGGTAGTGAGCAACACTATGCTGTTTGGTAATGTGATTTTCAACACCATTTTTCATGTATGTGCTGACAGGTAAGCACCACATAGGATACACATCAATCAACTGTTGGGGGAAACAATTCACCGTTCATGCATCGATAGGGTCCCGATTTTCAAGGCATACCCGATTTTTTAATAATCGGCTGAACCAAACAATGAGATACGTGGGCATTTGTTGAAATGCCTATGTGGATCCAACGTGGCACCGTTTTTTTGAAAAACAGTCATGGTTTTAAACATCCTCTAATTTATCCATTTCATGGTAACGTGGCATTTCCAGAAATTCTCTCAACATAGGCTGTTGGCCTCCAACAGCTAAAGTTTCTCCGACTCACACTAGTCCAACGCTAGCTGGGGTGTCACCTGTGGCTGACATGTAATAAGAGTAGTACTGTCAACTGCCAATGACAAAATTTATTCCCTCTTGCAACAATCACACATTCTTTGGAGTTTTCTACAAACCACAGTACCACACTGCCGTAGCGCTTCGCTAAACAATATAATCAAAGCCTTATGTAGCTCCACCTTTGAATTAAATTAACTAACAATTGGTTAGGATACAACAATAAATCAAAGGATTTGATATTTATAGTAGATAAAGCAACTTTTGGGCCCTAATAACGATAAAGTAATATTTTTAATAAAATTTTAAAAATAAATTAATTTTTTAAAAACAATATCAAATAAGGGCAAAAATATTGTTCTTCTTCCTCTTTCAAATTATTCATAAGCGCTGCTGCCCGGCGCCACCTCCTGCAACCTCCGACAATGCCTCCGCCCAAAAGGAACATTTTGGGCTCCTACCAATGTTGTCGACGGTCTGGGCTCTGCCGAAGAGGAGTGTTCGATGAATCTCGGTCCCTCTGAGACTCCAAACAGGAGCCTAGTATGATCAAAGCCACCGTCCAATCGGATGCTTCATCATTCTCTGCGGTCAAGCTCGAATGTGAGTGAGCCCTCACCGCTCTTCGGCGAGGAAACCACACCAAGGCTTTGAGACTGATGAAAGAGTCTTGTTTCTGCCATGAGAACTCTGCTCTCCTTCACTGTGTCCAGGGGACTGTTTGTGTCAAGGTTGCTTCCCTAATTGAGGACTCCAATGCCAAGCAATGACACCTCAAGTACGCAATTGATTCTGCTAGACACGCCATTTTGTTCTCCCCCAACTCAATTGAGTTTGCCCACTTCTATGCCAATCTGCTGTACGAGGCATCCAACGATAGCAAGGGCTATGAGGAGGTTGTGCAGGGGTGTGAGCGGGGTGATTTCGATTCTGAACCCTATTGATCCTGCCAAAGAGAGCTTGCAGGATGAGAGCCAACAGAAACTGTCTACACCCAAAGCTCGGATCAACCATGTGCAGCAGGAACTTCGTTCGCTCATTTAGAAATCAAACATTGCTTCTATATCTATGTGGATGAAGAATCTCAGCAATGGGACTGGGGAAGAGAAGTTTCATTTGATTCTGATGAGATGGCTACCGGAAGACCCATGGAGGTCAGGCTGGTTTAGACTAGGCGGCCCAATGAGATCAAGAAGGCCACTAAGACACCTGAAGAAAGAAGGAAAGAGATTGAGGTGTGTGTTGCTACTGCAAGGTTATTGCAATAGAAATCTGGCTCTTCCCAATCCCAAAATGACGAGGAGAAGCCTTCGGAATCGTCTTCCGGGTCGTCCCATCGAGTTGGAGAGCGCCGGAAGTATGCAAATCTACGGAAGGTTTCTTCTTCAGCGGACATAATGGATCAAGTTCGATCTCATTGGAATTCTATAAGTCTTGATAAGAAACAAAGCTTGCTTGAGACAAGTGTTCGTGATCTCAAGGCTCATTTTAGTTCATCTAAGGATGGTTTGGCGTCTGAGGTCTTATCAAAAGCTTTATTTTTTGTCGGAGTCCCATAAGACATGGAAGTTTTGGTCATGCTATATCGAAGAGGAAGAAGATGAATAGTGTTTTTGCCCTGATATTATTTTTAAACAGTTAACGTATTTTTGAAATTTTATTAAAAGTATTACTTTTATTGATATCAGGACCCAAAAGTTGCCCTTATCTAATATAATCCCTTCATTTTAACCCTACCTATTCAAGGCAAAAGTGAACTCTATGGACCATGGCCAACTTCGTATATGGTGGACTTTTTCACATTGTCATAGCAAAGGTGAACTCTATATTTTGCCTTAAACTTAAGATTGAAAATGAAAAATGGCTAAAAAAAGAAAAAGAAATTAAAATTGTTTAATGCAATTTTTTATTTTTTTTTGTAAATCAAGTAAATCAAACGGTTTCATGTTTGGCGACAGCATAGCATTCCCTCCAAGCCAAAATTCTTTACACATAAAAATACAGAAGATATTCCCCATGTGTGGCTGGACGCTACGTGCACAGAGCAAGGTTTTGAAAATTGGACCAAATACAGAACCATTTTGGGGACCAATTCTTGGGTCAAACAGTCTGATGGTCCAGTTTGAATGGATGGCTCGTTTTGATTTAAAAATTTAAAAACTAAAATAAAAAATAATCAAAAATCATAGTCTAGGTTAACTGTTCAACCGCTTGGGTTAGCGATTTGTTAACCAAATCAACGATTTTTGGCTCAGGAGCAGTTTTCAAAACCATGGCAAAGAGCTTTTTCTTGCAAGAGTTCCAATAAGCATCAGGTGGGGGTAGGGGTGGAGATAGGAATTTTTTATGAGGGGGCCAAAACCTAAACTAGATTGGGGGAGGGGGGGAATAAATTTAGATGGGCCATTGAAGTGGGTAGTAAGGAGAGGGGAAAAATAAAGCTGCATTTGGTTGCAGTGCAAATCTTGACCTGGTGCAAAATTTGCACTTGGTTCAGCTTTGCTCTTATTTATTTATAATTATGATTTGCATTGTACCTTTTGTCTCTTTTGCATTCACTAGCAATGCAAATTTTGCATCTCAAATTGATCTATAATTTGCACCACCTTCATCCTACCTCCAAGCACAGATCTACAAATTATGGTTGTACTAAAATCAAATGCAGCCTAAATGTTTTTAGGTGCAATTGAGAACACTATAAACTTTTAATTCATTATCATCATCTAAGCCTTATCCTAATTATATAAGGTCAGCTACATGAATCTTATTTTCTCATTACCTTTTGTTAATGTTGAATCCATTATTAAGTAATTGGTAATAGATATCATCCTCTCTTCACCATGGATTTCCAATGCCCTTGCTGTTTGGTCAGTTTTTCCATGTAATACAAACTGAATGTATGTATATATGTATGTAGATCCTTGCAGTGTAATGTATTATAGGCTTCATTTGATGTGACATGATTCCTTGAAAGCAAAAACTTTGTACGCACTCTGCAATAATGAGATTCAACTGCACGTTGGGAACATCTCCACATGAAATTAACATATATGTATGGGAGATGTTCTCAATGTATGGCTGGATTTTATGTGCACAGAGTTTTTGGTTGTAGGAAATTCGGGCTCTTCTTTGATGCCTTATGGGTTACATAAATTAAATGATTGCATTGTTGAGGTTATTGGATTGGTTCATATGATTATTCATAGTAACTCAATCAATTTAGTTAATTAAAATTTGTTAAATCCATTAATAAGAATTTATGAGAGTTATCATATTCTAATGATATGGTTGTTTAAATGATGGGAATTTAACAATATATGGTGTATAAAGTACACAATAGGTTCAATTAAGATGCAAAAGTTGCATGGTGAATAAACAAGTAATGAATCACATTAAAAGCATCACAAGGTCTACTTACTTTTCATTGATTCACATTTATAAGATGTACTTGTTAAGGATGTCACATTTGACATCTGACTTTGCCAAATGATGAAGATGCCCTATTGTTGATTTTGTAATAGTTTCATTTGTTCCATCCCATCCCCTGTTGAAATTTGATGGAATTTTCAAGTGCTTCAATTTCAGTAAGTTGCATTGAAATGTTGAATTAATATTATTATATAATCAAAATTTTTGAATATTTTGAATTATTTTTTTAAGATAATTGAAATATTTTAAAAATTATGGGATGTTTTAAGTTTATCAAAATCTGGGTTTTAATTGTATCTAGTTCATATATGAAATTAGTCAAATATTTATTATGGTGTTTCGTGGAAATTAGTGAAATATAAACTAACAAATTTTTTGTCTATACCATCTTGGTTTTTGAAAACTTGGTTTGCACCCATTTAAATTTGAAGAAACGAAAAAAAGATGGAAATTACTAAGTAAAATGTTAGATCAATCCCTAGAACCATCATTTGGGGCCAGTTCTTAGCATCTCAGCAGTCAATTGGAGTTGTAGTGCACCAATCTCTTGAAAAATGAGATTTCTTTTTAATTTTCTGTTATGTTATTTTGGCTTAGTTTGAAAAGAGTACAAATATATACAAATAATACAAAATACAAGGTTTTGCACTCTACTTATTAAACTGAGCCTTAGGAAGAAACTATGCATTATTATATACTATCAACTATGCACTTCTTCATTCTTGGATAAAAAGTAGGTTGGCATGCCAAATGATGAGGTTTAGTGGGTGTTTGCCAATATTTATGATTCACTTGTTGACTTTGCAGTGGTTTTTGTTTATAAATTTGCATTGATGAAAACTAAGGCAGTGCAAATGATTTAAGTATAAATTTTGACTTATTTTTATTTCAAAATTTTACTTATTTTGTTTGATTGCAGTGAAAATGAAGTAAATTAAGACATGAAGCAGAATAAAGTAAAACCCAAAACGAAATTATACGAGAATTTACATTTTTTCATTTGCACTCCCATGCATTTGTACTTGTACAAATAAAATTGAACTGCAATTAAACACAGCATAAGTTTACATTTGGTTGTAGTGCAAATCTGAACAAAGTAGAAATTCTGCACTCAATTCAGTTTTGCATCTATTTGTTTGTAATTATTGTATTTTTGTCTCATTTGCGCTCGGTAATAGTATGAATTTTGCATCTCAAGAACTTATGCAAAATTTGCACCATCTTCCTCCTACTTCAATTCTCTATCATATAGAGTGGATACTGCATTATTTTGCTCCCTACCTCACTCCTAAACAAATAACCCTCCTACCTCCATTCTCTTACATATAAACTAAGACACACTATTTTGCTTCCTATTTTTACTTTTTACAAACAAAATAAGGTCAAATCTGAAGCAAAAGTTAACCAGAATTTACATTCAACCTATTTGTAATACCATACATTAAACCAATGCAAATGCAATCATACAAGTTCTAAAAAACAAAATCATACATATCGGAAAACAACCCCATAATTTCTAGTGAAAAGTAAATATTTTAAATTATAAAAATGCCCATATTTATTAATTTTTATCTTTATGAAAAGGAGATGGGCCCTTCAACCTATTTTCAATACCATACATTAAACCAATGCAAATGCAATCATACGAGTTATAAAAAACAAAATCATACATATCGGAAAACACCCCCATAATTTCTAGTGAAAAGTAAATATTTTAAATTCTAAAAATGCCCATATTTATTAATTTTTATCTTTATGAAAAGGAGATGGACCCTTCAACCTATTTGCAATACCATACATTAAACCAATGCAAATGCAATCATACAAGTTCTAAAAAACAAAATCATACATATTGGAAAACACCCCCATAATTTCTAGTGAAAAGTAAATATTTTAAATTCTAAAAATGCCCATATTTATTAATTTTTATCTTTATGAAAAGGAGATGGGCCCTGTTTATCAAGAACTGATTGTGTTCAAATAAGTCATAATTAATTATGCGAATTGTCTTGAGTTAAAAAAAAAACCTATGCAGTTTTTTCAATATTCTACTTGTAGATAACTTTGCTATTAGATTACTTATTTTGGGATATACAAAAATTATCATTCTTGTTGTTGCATTATTTTGATGAAAGTGGAATTCCATGGAAACATTACAGAACCCAACTCTTAGAGTTCCTAGTTGTTGTAGCAGATTAACAAGTGTTTTAACCCATTGACCTAAAAAATGGGTCACTTTGGGGATGCTCCATAGAGTGGCTTTTATAAGATGTGGTGTATTTGATTTTATTGGGCCCCACTTTGATATGGTTAAAAGTTAAAACTACATGGTTTGAACCACACCAAGCTTCACAATGTGTTTGTGTTGTGAATGTATTGCCAACAAAGTGTTAAATCAAATGTTTTAATGATTTATTGTATTATATATAGTAATCATCTAATTTACTGTGGTGTAGATAGTGATTTTGAACTGTCATTAATCTGGATGGTCGGACTGTTTGGCCTAAGAACCCTTTAGTTAATCAGTTTCATTTCATCCTTAACCTATTTTTGATAAAAAATTATTGACTTGGCGAGTGACCCATTGACCCAGGTGGTAAGAATGCCAAGCCATTCAATCCTTAGCCATTTTTATTTTTTATTTTGGAACAGGTCATCCGATTGAATCAGACTATCAAACCACTGACCAAAAAATCGGTGGCGAAAGCAGTTCTAATTCCGAATCAGTTTTTTAAAACATTGTGTATAGACAAATTAATTTGATTATGGGGTAAAATGTCATGGGCTGATATTTAGAAGGGACGATTAAACAACTGACTCGGACAGCGGTTCTTATTCAGGGTCGTTTTTTAAGTAATTGGTTCACTCCAACTAAATCATTAAAAATTCTTATGAAAGCAATAAAGGCTCTAGTGGGCTTACATCAGTACCATCCATTTTGTGAACCATAACGTTTCAGGAATTTAATACAGCCCGTGAGTGTCCAACCACTTGATATCGATGTCTAAGACTCTAGAATTTTCCCTTTTAGTCGAACAAGAAATCATTCGAGTACCAACTCCCAGGCTTGTGGGTGGATGGACGAATTGGAACTTGCTTTAATGACAATTGTAGATCGTTTGAAACTTACTTTGGTTTTGGAAATTTCTTCATTTCATCCGCTTATTTGCATTTCACTTTCTATTTTTGACGCCTTATTTTTTGTCTTTTCATTGTCGAATAAAGTTGGCTTGGTTTCTCTTATCAGTCAGTGGTTGGATGACCGGCACTCGTAAAGCCATTTCTCTAGTCTCAGTGTCTCACTGTCTGTATTATGGAGAGTGGGCCCGGACATGAGACATTTGTCTTTGGGGGTTAGGGGTTAGACCTGTTCATGGGCTGGGTAGCCCGACAGGCTTAAACGTGATTATAGGCCTGTGGGTTTAAATTCGGGCTAAAAAGCTCGGCCCGCAATAAATTTGAGTCGGTTCGGGTTTTGTCAAAATAGCCCGGCCCGATCCAACTTAATATTAGACTTAAAGTGAGTAATGTGATTATGTCCATTTGAATAAATTTTTTGATTTAAGAATGTAAAACTGTGTTTTAAAATATAAAAGAAATGGGGAAAAACCATCTTGTAGGCTCATTGTTCATTTAAATAGAAAAAAAACTATCTGAATTTTTAATTCTAATTTAAATAGGAAATCTGTTTTTTTTTATTAGGTCGGGCTTCAGGCTTCGGGCTTTTATCAGGGCCGAGCTCGGGCCCAAGTTATAGGCCCGTTGGTCAGGCCGGGCTCAGGCTCAGGCTCGGGCCTAGCATATTTCCCTTAATGACAAGTGAAAGCCCGACCTGACCCATGAACAGGTCTATTAGGGGTGCAAGTTGGGTGGGTTGGTCTGGGTTTTAACTCAAGGTAAGTTAAACCTTAAAGTTTGGACCTAAAATTCAAACTTGGTCGGACCACAAGTTCAAGCCCTGAGCCCAACCCAAAAAAAATTAAAAAGCGCAAGCTTTTGGGCCCAGGCCCAATTCAAAGACTGGAAATCCAAACTCAATCATGTAAAACTATAAGCTAAATCAGCTCAGACTTGGATTGATCCTGCCCAAGTTGCACCTTTACTGAAGACATATGACCACACGTGATTTTTCAGGTAGGCACTTCGCTCTTAGTGATATACTTAATATGTATAGTAAATTCTATGTATTCTTGGTATATAATGAAAGGAAACATCATCATTCTCCAAATGATCAAACGAAAGATGTCCCTTATTCAATTTGTATCTCCATTCTCAACTTGCAATCAAGGATTAAAATATTAATATGTCCAATATTTAAAATTGGGTATCAGTGCATATTGATTAGACTTGACAAAAAGTTAACTCAACCTAAAAAATACAGGGTTGGGGTTTCATATTTAGCTACTTGAATTTGAGAATGGCCCGACCTGACCCAACCTGGAAAAAACTTGGTTGGGTTGGGTCATGGGTCAACCCATTGATGCAATTGTCAAGTCTAATTGGGACTATTTATGTATTGTTAAATGTTTTTATTAGACAGTGTATGCCCTTATCTCCAATCAGAATGATGTGCATTATGCCATTTGATGTAAATGAATAAAGTATATATTTGATTCATGTTATTATGGTGTACTTTTGTGTAATACCCTTAAATTAGACAAATATGAGAATCGTGTTAGTTTAGAATCTTCACAGCCATTGGATAAATCTAGGGAGATTTATCTTGCCAAGGCTGACACTGATGTGCCGCCAAGTTGATTGGGGTGGCTTGTCTCAGCTGCTAATGTGAGACCTGAGATACATGCAGTGTGGGTTTTCTTGAAACCCTGAACCGGACCAAAATTCCGGTATTTGCCTTGGACCTTGGAGATAGATGGGCAAAACTGGAATGTTACACCTGACCCCTAGACTCGATTATGATACTACACTAGGTGTCAGATTGGGCTGTCAGTGAGATTCTTAGAAGGGGTCAAAACCTGGGTATGTTGGGACAGTCCGAGAATTCATCTGGGTGGATGATCATAGTAACAGGATTAGCCCCTTTGTTGGACAAAGTGAATGATCGGAGATGCATTCTCTTTAATGGAAACCTAAAACTGTCGGCAGTCGATTTCAGCCGTTGAAATTTGTTTTGCAAAATATATTTATATAGAGATACACACACACACACACACACATATATATATATATATATATATATATATATATATATATATATATATATATATATATATATATATGGTTTCAAAATATTTGCAAAAGGTTTTAATTCCCGGGATCCATGTGAGTAGAGAGTGCAACACTGTTCCTTGCAGCCGAGGGAGAGATCCTCTCTTGTCGGGCAGTGTTTGATCATTATGGGCTGAGAGGTTAAGTGTAAGATCATTGAGGGTAATACCTGATGGGCTAATCTTGCATCTGCCCACAGTCCATGGGTTTTCATAAGGTGACTGGACCCAATGACCATTTAGTGTAAATGTTGGGCCCATTAAGAACCCATGGTGATGGACTTAGGGGTTCACTGTCTCCTATAGTGAATTCGACCAGGCCTTGTAACAAAGGTTGGGTTGAACCCATGTGGCTGGTGTATAGATCAATGCCTGGGTCCCACGCTATACAAGGATAGCCAAATGGGCAGCAGGTTAAGAGGTTAAGTGAGCACATAGACTTAATGAGCCTAAAGCCCAATTCAAACCGGCTTAATAAAATTAATTAAATAGGGGCGGTTCTGAGATTTGGATCAGTAGATAGGATAAGGGATTATCCCTATCCACTTAAAGAGTCCAGATCCAAATAAAGATTTGGATTAAGAAATTCCTAATTTGATTAGTAAGGCTGATCTTTATCTGCAAATAAAATAAGGAATTATCCTTGTCTCTTAAAGAGAGTTCAGATCCAAATAAAAGATTTGAATTAGGAAACTCCTAATGGGATTAGGAGACGCTCTCTTTAAGGTTATAAATAGAAGGAGCAGGGCGAACCTCCAAAGACACACAACAACAGAACAGAGTTCAGAGTTCGCTGATCACAGAGATAAGACTTTACAGTTTGACTGCTCTTGTCTTTTGCTAGAAGAGGCAATCTAAAGTCGTGCTCACCAGCCCTCCATCATATTCTTGCTGAAGAGTCGTCCTACTGATTTTGCTTCACCTCACACCGTGTCATCTTCGGTGGAAGCAGTATTTGGTCTTCTCCTTGGGCGTGGACATCTTCATTGGGGGTTTACTATTACTCCGTATCAGGTATATCCCTCTCCTCCCTTTTGGTTTTAGATCTGGTCCGATTTGGTTTCAAGATTGATCATTGAAAATGTAGTTTTTTAAAATAGGGAATGCAAATCCCACATGAGAAAGAGAGAGAGAATTTTTTGAAATTTCGCCCAATCTTCCTGTAGGGTTCAGCCATCCATATGATGGATCTCTCATCCCTTCAATTTTCACTCTTTAATCTTTACTATTTAGTCATTACTCTTTACTATTTACTCTTTGAATTGTTAAATGCTCAAGTTTTTTATTCTATTTTTGGAATTTTAAGGTTAATTCCTTTAATTTTGATATTTTCATGTGTTTTTTAAAATTATAATTATTTTTTGGAATGACCTAAATTGACCCATAGGTAAACCCTAACCCAAACATTTAGGGTTAGTGTCTAGCATTTTCTCGACCTAACCCAAACCCGACCCACTCAACCCAATTGCTAGGTCTAGTATTGATATCACCAATGTGCTCTTTTTTTAATTCCTTTTAAACTTTTTTTATTTTATAATTATTGGGGGTTGGAATCCACATCTTTAAAAAACTAACCGGATGAGTAGTTTTCTACTCAGAAGATTTAGATGAGTAGTTCATGTCCCATTACGTGTAATTTTATAAACCATTGATCTGTCGTTACGTGTAATTTCAAACCATTGATTTTCCGTACCGGCTGATTAGTTTTCTGCCCAGAAGATGTAATGAGTAGTTCTCTAGCCTTTTCTTTACACATGTTCCGTTACATATAATTTTTTGAACCAGTGATCTCTCGTTACGTGTAATTTTAAACCACTGATCTCTCGTTAATTTCAAACCATTGATTTCCCGTTAGGAAACAAACAAGTACGACCACGTTTCCTCAAGCTCCACCCTTCGCCTATCTTCAAATTTTTTGAACCATTGATCTGATCTCCGTTAACTTTAGATTTCTTGCCTGGAAGATGTCATTCAGGAATTTAATGCGCTCCAGCCTTTTCTTTACACCTGTCAAGATTTTGAACAGGTTACAAGTGTAATTTCAAATTATTGATCTCATGTTAAATCAGATTTTCAACCATTTGGGTTGGGTAATTTCAAACCAATGGTTCCCTGTTAGGAAATCAACAAGGGAATGTGGTAATTCCAAACCAAAATACATGTTAGGAAACCAACATGTATTTTCTTTTTCTAAGATGTCTTGTAAAGTTGTAAGTGTAGGAGTTGATTTTGTTTGTCCCTTAATATCCTTTCAAGATCAAAGAATTTAATGCAATAGGATGAGTGACTATGTTTTGCACTCATGACTTAGAGCCCCCACCCCCACCCTCTCGAATCCATACTATATATCTTTGGGTGTGTTCTCTAATTTTGCCTATTTTGCATCCTTCTTCTATCCTTCACCTGTTTTATTCAGTCTTGCTTTGCTTCGTTGCATCCACAGGTAATTCAACATTTGTTTATTAGCTCAATTGTTCTTCTTTTTCTAATTATTTTTGTTCTTGTTTTTAGCTTAAATATTCGACCAACATAAGATTCCAAGTTTAACCATTAATTTCAAGGTTTTCTTTCCATCCCCAAAGATTTCAAGTACTTTAATGCCTAGAAGGCTATGCATTAATTTCAAGGTTTTTTGTTCTTTTTTTCATCCCCAAAGATTCCATGGCCCCGTTCGCTTTTTGGTAGGTTACTTACCCAGGTAAATGCAATTACATAGGTAGATTTTTCCTAAGAAACACTTATCGGATAAGTGCACTTACCCATGTTCTATTATTTTCTAGGTAAATAAAGTAATGATCATTTTAACCATAAAAATTCATTATTAAAAGGGGTATTTTTGTCCCATTCAAGTGTTTGCAACTTTCCCCATAGGTGGAAAAGTTATTTACCCACCTAGGAGATGGGTATCACTTACACAGATAAATGATACACAGGAAAATAAACTTTCCTTGACCCCCACATAAATTTGAAAAATGAACATGGGAATCTTGGTCAATGGGAACCAAAATCCCATTGACCAACTTTCCCCCCTCTCAAAATCCAAAAAAAGAATTCCCCCCAAATATTTTACTACCTAAAAGCTTCTACCTATCAGCTTTGAAGGGGTTCTTCGTTTTTTTTGTTTGGTTTTCTTTTTTTTTTTGGTTAGTTTGTTCTTATAGTTTTTTTTTTCCATTTCTTTCAAGTGGATTTCCGTGGTGACTGTCTTTCTCAACACCCCCTCTTTCTCAACTTTCTTCGAGCATTCTTTGATTATATTCAAGCGTTTTTATTTTTCATGTTAGTTTTTACTAATTGTTTTTCGTTTTTTGTTTCACTAGATTTAAGGTCACTAGATGGAGGTTTGTAGTATTTTTTTTTTATTGAAGGTTTGTAGTGTTTTATTGATGCCATCTTTCCTCCTTATGATTTAGGGTTTTATTTTGTGAAGAGGGTTTTATTTTTTACTGATGTGATAATGGTTGCACAGTTGTTGAGTTCCTGGTTGCATGGTTTGAACAAGGTAGGTGGGTTGCCTTCTTGGGTTTTTTCCCTTGCCTGATTTTTCTTTGTTCTTTCTAACTTTTATTTTTCTTGATTTTAGGTGTATTATTTTTGTCCCTTGATTTGTGTATTCGACTAAGTTTTGAGCCTAAGACTAAATTTGAAAAGAGTACAAATGCAAATATGTAGAGTGCAAAACCTTATATTTTGTATTATTTTATATATATTTATGTTGTACATATTTGCATTTGTATTGCTTCCAAATTAAACCTAAACAAATCGTAATGGGAATATATTAGATGAAATGAGGTAGCAGCTACATATGTTTGTATGTTAAAATCATTTGAAAGCAACGGAGTCTGCCTAATGGAGGAGTTGGGCTCAATTTGGTTTAGATTGGGTTGGAAGTTTGTTTCAATGGGCTTAAACCCTAACCCAATGTGGTTGACATTCTTCAAATTAGACGACCCAACCTGTATCCCTAGCTACGAGTAAGTTTGTGATTTTTGAGTAAAATTCACACATGAAACATGATAATGTAAGATTGACCAAGAAATTAGCATTGACAAATCATAAAGGTTGCTCTCATAGTCTAGAATGATTTTTGATATCTTTTGGTTCACATTTCATAGTAGAGCTGCAAAATCGGATAGATAAAATTTCGATAGGGGTAATATCCAAATCCAATCAGATATCTGATGGATAAGTGAAACATTTATTCGAATTTGACTCATCTGTATAACTGGATATTTGATTTGAATCTGGTTCAATCAAAACATAAGTAAATATATACAAAATTAGCATAAATTTATAGAATTAAATATAAAACAAAAGACATATATCCCAAATCTGACATAATTCTAATGAATTTTAATACTACAAAATAATATTAATTATCTCATATCCAATCCACTAAACCAATATCTAAATTTAATCCAATTAATAAACATATCATAATTTCAGATCCAATTTGATGATTATGGATAAACGGATATTCAAATCCAACTTATATTATATTTGAATTCAAATTAGATTGAATCTATTCATTTGATGCACACTCCTTAGCTTGACCTAGTATTCCTTATTGGCAATGACTAGCTTTTTCTTAATTCTAGTAATTGGTGCCAAATATATATTATTTTTGAGACTATTTGATAAAGATGATATGGTTGAATTGAATTGCTTTGTCTTTTAATGAATAAGTTATTTAAGTAGATTGAGAGATCCTAGCTCTACTAAATGCTATTATGTGCCTATGGCTCAGTTTTGGAAGGAGTACAAGTACAAATATGTATAGTACAAATACATACAAAATCTATATCTATACTACTTTAAAAGTATGAATAGCCTCAAGAATATTTTTGAAATTTTTTGAGGGCAAAATTTACCCCTCCATATTTAAATTTATTGATAAAAAATAAGGGCAAATAGGATAACCGATAATAGATATTAAATGATTTGAAAAGAGGTAATTTTAAGATATTCAATGCATTCAATTCCCTCTCATTAAATCTAATATTTAAGGCCGGTATTAACTTGCATTCACCTCATTCAATCATATATTTAAGACATTTTTGTTTCTTCTCATCATTAAATTCTATTAATTAAATTCATAGATAACAGATTAATAATTCTAATAACATAAAAACTTATACTTTTAAAATCTACTTGCAAAAAATAGTGTTTTCATCTAGGTGGTGGTAATAAATTAAACCATTTTGGGTCAAATGAGTCAATCCATGTTGCCACAATTAAATAATAACATTCAAAAATAGATAAAATACAAAAAAAAATATAGAAAATAAAAAAATAGAACATTTTTAATATCATATATTCAACATATTAAACAATAATAAGTATGATAAATAAGAAATGTTTTTATTAATGATGGAAATAAAATTTAAAATTTAAAACCAATTGGAAATAAAAATATTTTCATATTTCCTCTCATTAAATCTCATATCTAAGTTAAATTCTCTCTTTCAATCCTATATTAAAGATATATTTTTCTCATCATTAAATTATATTAATTAAACCCCTAACATTAATTTTAATAGTATAAAATAAATATTTTGAAAATTAATTTGATAACAAAACCATTTTCTTCCCTCCCAGTGGTGGGTAAGCAATTCAACCATTTAGGGATAAATGGATTAATAAATAATTTCATAATTAAATAATAAAAATTTAAAATAAGTGTCATATATAATACAAAAAAATAAAAGATAGGCATATCTCTAATATTATATATTCATTATACTAAACAAAAATAAGTATGAAATGTAAGAAGTATTTTTATTAATGATGAAAATAGAATTCCAAATTTAAAATCAACCTACAAATGAAATGATGTCATAGTCAAATAATAATTTTTAAAAAATAGGAAATATAAAGAATCACAAAAGTAAAAAAAAAAATAGAGAAAATTTTGGGCACATATCTAATGTTATATATTTATAAAAAATAAAATATTTTGTACATCTCTAATATTATACATTCATTATATTGAAAAAATTAGTATTATACATAAAAAATAATTTTACCAATGATGGAAATGTAATACAAAATTTAATGTCAACCTAGAAATCAAACTACTTCTCTTTTTGAGTGGTGGGTTAGTGGCTTGGGTCAAATGGATTAATTGGTCATATAACAGTTAAATAATAAATCTTCAAAAAATAAAAAAGTACAAATAATCAAAAGCAAAGTTATTTTCTTATTTATATAGTGGGTTAATGATCCAACTTTTCAAAGAAACCCATGATGTAATAATTGAATAATAAATATTTAAAAATATAGAACACAAAAAATGAAAATGTACATAATTTTGTCGAAAACATTTGGGAACATTTCTAGTGTTCTATATTCATCATATTAGATAAAAATCATTGTTAAAATAAAAATTATTTTTATTTATGACAGAAATGAAATAACTAAAATAATAATAATAATAATTTTTTTTAATTTTAATTTAAATTTTCCACATGCAATTCACGTGCACATTTACTACAAGCATTTAAGTTTATTTTTAATCATATTGTTACTTTTGTTAATTTTCAATTTCTATCTTAATTATGATATATCTAAAATTCAAGCAATTAATATGAAGAAAATTTTCTTACATGCAAAGCATGTTCTTAATTACTAGTTATATATAAAAGTGTGGATGCAGTGCAAAACTTTTTTAAACTAAAATTACCCTCTATTTCTTTGTTTGATAAATGGTATAAAAGTCATTTTATTATAGCTTTAATGCCAACTTCAATGGATGCTAAAATACCTATATTTATGTATTTAGTTCATCTCTAATTGTAAGGGTCCAAAGTGCAACTTCAATTATTACTTTCCACCTCATTTAATCCTATGTCATTAAATCTTATACTTAAGGTATTAAATCCCATTTTCTCTTATTAAATCTTATATTTAAGTTATTTTTACTAATAAATGCTATTGATTAGATCTATGTCAATATTTTTAATAATATGAACCTATATATTATAAATTTGACTCAAAAACAAAACCATTCTTTATCCAAGTGGTGGCTAAAAAATTCAACCATCTGAATCAAATTGATCAACCTATGAAGTCATAGTTAAGTAATATTTTTTTAAATAGAAATAAATATAGAAAACTTAAAAAATGTAGGAAAAATTAGACACATTTATGATATTTTTATTAATTAAAATAAAAAAAATAAGTGTAATAAACAATATTAATTTTTATTGATAATGAAAATGAAATACATAATTTAGAATTGGACAAAAATGAAATATAAAAATCAATAATAAATAGTTCAATTTTGGGTTAAATGTGTTAAATTTTAATGTCATAAATAAATAATAAAAAATAATAAAATATAAGAACATAAAAATGAAAAAATACATAACTTTTGCAAAAGAAAAAGCATTCAAGAACATGTATAATATTATATATTTATCATATTAAACAAAAAAGTAAGTGTGACATATCACAATTATTTTTACACACAAAAATACAAAAAAAAATATATAAAAAAAATTGAACACGTCTAAAATTATATGTTTACACTACTATTAAAAATATGAATAAGATTGTGAAACTTTCTTTTCACTAAAATACTCATTTTTTAATTTGTTGCTATTTAATTGTAAGGTTTAAATTATAACTTAAACTACTACTTTTCACTTCATTCAATTCCCTTTATTTAAATCTTACATTTTTTTTGATAAATGAACAAGAAAAAGATGCACCAAAAAAATAAAACATTACAAAAAGAAAAGTCTAGAGCCAAGCAGGCAACATTATTAATGATACTTGAAACTTCACAACTCAATCCGATTATCACATATTTGGATGAAGTATTTATGTAATCAGATTTATTTGCAATTTTCATCCGATTAATAATAAGAAACAATAAAAAATGACAAAATAAAAATACATAAAGTTTTTAGAAAGTTTTTGTTATATTATTACTATCATTATCATCATCTAGAATTGCCATGTGCAAAGCACGTAAACACTTACTAGTAATACAAAATGCAAGGTTTTCACTCTACCTATTTGTATTTGTACTCATTCTAAACTGAACCTATTTTACCCTAATTGTACTGTACATATTTATATTTGCATTACTTCCAAATTAAGCTTTAGGAATAGTACCAAAAAAAAAAAAAACAAATATGTGCAGTGCAAATACAAATACTATACAATGTTTTAACTATACATATTTGTATTTATACTCTTTCCAAGATAAAATGAACCAAGGACAAAACAATATAAACCATCAAATGAAGGAGCCCTTTGGATTAAAATGAATCCATAGAATTATTATGAATTTGGATTGATGATTTTTCAACAAAATAACCACCTAAAAAATTCTAACAATTCAAAACTTTTTAATAGAATTATTTTTTCCAAGTTTAGCGGAACCTTTTTGTTTAGATTTATTCAATTTAATTTAATAAAAAAATGTAAACTTTGATAAAATAAATTCAAATTAAATTAAATTTAAATAGAATAGAGTAGGGTTCTGTTCTATTAGTATAGAAATGATTTGCATGATGTCTCATTACAGAAATCTATATTCTATTGTGTCATCCAGAAAATCAATTGATTCCCTTTTTCTTCTTACTTCGGAAAAATCGATAGATACTATGTATGGAGAAACAGATGCTCTGAATTAATCAAGTTTTATTTTATTTTGTTTGGTTGCAATACAAATAAAGTAAAATAAGATATAAAGCAGAATAACTAAAACAAAATTAAAACTAAAATTTGTATTCTTTTCATTTGCACTCTCATTCATTTATACTAGTGCAAATAAAATTATACATACAACCAAACACAACCTAAGCTATTTATGAACAAAGCAGGTCAAATTCATTTTGTACGAGTGTCGTGTTGGCCTTATACTCACACAATTCCCCTAAATTTGACCCCACTGGTTTTTGAAAATTTATGCTGAGGCCCCATGATGCAGTATTATGTAGTGAAAAAATTGGAGGTGCGGATGATGAGAGGATCAGCCTTGGAATTGTTTACCGCTCACTCTCTTTGTCTCCATTACACACACACAAAAGTTGCATTTGTTAATCCCGACGCTAATTCTTGGATTTTATACAGACGCAGAGAACATTTGGCTCAACCGGTGGTTGCTATGATTACAACCATTCAACTTCTTTTACATGTATGAGACATTGATGATGCTCTGGTTTGGCTACATACACCTCTTGGCCGGCTAGCAATTTCATCGGTCTATAGGTCTCTCTCTTCCGATATTTCACAGTCGTCGACCTCTTAAATCATTTTTGTTAATTTAGGCTATCTTTGATTCAATTCTTATATTTTTTCATGTTTAGTTAAGATGAAATTTTAAAATAAGCAATAATGGGTAGAATGAGAAAATATTGCTATGAATCAAACATTTTTTTTTCTTGAAAATTTAAAATCTTTTCAAATTGACAAGTGTCATATATTGTTCATTTTCATTCTTAAAAAAAATTGTGTTAATAGTCATAAACCACCGGCTTAGGTCTCCAAAATTGCCAGCATAGATGTTTACCGATGGATGGTCGATGATCAATGTCTATCAGCATAAGTTTTGTAGACCTAGATTGGCAATTTATGGCTGCTTTTATAGAGTTTCTTTAAAGAATGAAAATGAGCAATATGGAGCATAATTATTTTTCATGCAGTAGTCTACCTCAATTTTTGTGCTATGGACTGCTTTTTCATTCTGAAATGAAAAGAATGAGACTAATGGCAAGAATTTTATAATCAAACACTCTAATATTATCCATTCTTGCCCAAAGAATGAGAAAGAATTAAAAATATGAAGCCCAGAGAATGAACAAAAATTTTATAATCAAATGCTCTAATGTTATTCATTTTTGTACTATGGTTGTTGGTTGCTCTTTCTCTTGCTATACATTCACAAGTTAGGGAGAGTATCTACCATTTGTTTTTTCTCAATGCCCAGTGACTCGGATGGTTTGATTTGCTTCCAGATTGTTTCTATGGGTGGACCATTTTGCTAATAGTAGTATTCAAGATTGGTTACTTGACTAGTTTCAATTTGATAATCCCGACTTATCTTCTTTCTCTATTGGTGGTTTTTGTTGCTCATGCTTAGATAGACGAAATAATCACCAATATCCATATATATCTTATATGATGATTGACTCTCGATCTTCTAGACCTTCAACTCTGGCCTCTATTACTTGGAGAATACCTGCTTTTCCTTTACTGAAATTGAAATCCTTTGAATATGCCTCTCATGGTAGTGTTGGCATCTTGCTTCAAGACTTATAGGCAAATCCATTAAAATACCATTAGCCCCTCTTGAGGGAATTTGCATTGGTGCCTCACAGAGTGCACCCCACACATGCCCCACAGCCCATCCCAGCTATGTATTAGGAACATCTCCTCATGACAAGTACGAGAGATGTTCCCAATGTACATTGGGATGTGCATGTGGGCCTGGGCACCAATCTAAACTCCTCTCAAGATTGAAGTGCTGAAGCTAGAGCAGCCCCTTCCACTATCCATTTTGTTTTGGAGGTTGGTGCATCATCGATTCCTATTGGAGGTGATTCTCACATTGTTATTAAGGTCTCATTCGCTTTTCGGTAAGTTATTTACCCAGGTAAGTGCATTTATTGATATTCTTTTATTTTCTAGGTAAATAAGACAATGACTGTTTTACTCATAAAAATTCTGTTAAAAAGGACATTTTTATCTTATCCAAGTGTTGGCAACTTTCTCCCAAGTGGGAAAGTTTACCCACCTCGGAGATGAGAAAGTGATACTCGGGAAAATAAACTTTCCCTAATCTCACATTAATCTGAAAAAAAGAACATGAATTTCTTGGTCAATGATAATCAAAATTCCATTGACCAATTTTTCCCCTTCTCAAAATCCAAAAAGTGAACGCCCCTAAGAGTTTGTTCGAGGCCGACTTTGATATTCATTATTAGCACATTAGATCTAAACTGATTTCAAACTCCTATTGTTGTAAATCCCTCACTGCTTGGTTAATTAGGTCTCTCAAACATGTAATAAGGCAACTCACTTATTGGCCAAGCATGCTCTTACAATCTCTTATCTGTATAGTTGGTCTACTAATTCATCTTTTTTACTTGAGACCTTGCATATAAGGACTGTAATTCTGAGCAGATTTCTTAATGAAAAGGTGGCCTCTAGAACATTGCCGAGTGGCCTTTTGCTTTCAAAAAGAAAACCATATGTGAATTTTGAAAATATAGAATAGTTTGACATTTAGAGTTTCATGAAACGCTGTTTCAGGTTTTATTTTACACTAAGGCTGTGTTTGGTTGCAGTGCAAATTTATTTGCACTAGTATAAATGCATGGGAGTGCAAATGTAAAAAATGCAAATTTTTGTCTAATTTTGTTTTGAATTTTACTCTATTCTGCTTCATGTCTTAATTTATTTCATTTGTACTTGAATCAAATAAAATAAGCTCCAATTTAAAAGAAAAATATGTCAAAATTTACACTCAAATAATTTGCACTGCCATGGTTTTGCACCGGTGCAAATTTATTTGCATTGCAACCAAACACATCCTAAGCTTTATTTTATCTATGTTACAATTTTACATTCAAAACAAGCAAAAAAAAAGTACAATCTGAAACGAAAATAAAGCAGAATTTATATACAACTCATTTGCCAGGACATACTAGTACCAGGATATACTTTTGCACCAGTACAAATAAAATTGCATTACCAACGCAGAGGGTGCCTTGATCGAAAATACTTTTCATACCACTGATCCATATTCTTCAATCGAAGGAAATAAGAATTCTTTTTCCATATAAAAGAAATAATCAATATGACAATTAAACAAATAATCGGGTTCTCTTACAAGAGGTGGTGGCATCTAAGGACGCCAATAGCTATTGGATTCCACTATACATTTTTTTTTCTTGTCTTTTCAGGATAAGTGAAATGTATTGCACCATAATTGTCAAACCTTCTTCGCATAAATTGTACTGAATCAAAGTCGATCGTGCATGCTGAGGGGAATGTTATTTAGACTCAGTTTGGAAGGAGTGTAAATATAAATATGTACAGTGCAAATATATGTTTAGAAATATAAAATACAAGGTTTTATACCATATGTATTTGTATTTACGCTCTTTCCAAATTGAGCCTTAATTAATACATAATACAAGGTTTTGTATATTATATATTTGAATTTGTACTCTTTTCAAATTTAGTCTTAAGGTTAAGTTTGGAAAGAGTACAATATGTACAGTCAAAATACATATAAAATGCAAGGATTTACATTCTACATATGTGTATTTGTAGTCTTTCCGATTTGAGCCTTAAGGTTGCACTGCAATTTTATTTGCATTAGTACAAATGCATAGAAGTGTAAATGAAAAAAATGCAAATTCTCATTTAATTTTGTTTTGGGTTTTATTTTATTCTACTTCATGTCTTAATTTACTTTATTTGTATTGCAATTAAACAAAATAAGCTAAAATTTGAAACAAAAATAGGTCATAATTTACACTCATACCATTTGCACTGTCATAATTTTGCATCAGCACAAATTTATTTATATTGCAACCAAACACAGCCCAAAGGAACAGATCAGTGGTAAGTCTTTAATCGGCCCAAATCAGCAATTTAAAGGAAACTAAGGAAACATACATTAGGGGTAGGGTCTTCGGGTTCTGTTACACTTTTTTCCCCTTGCACCTGCATCTATATCCATCTATAGTTCTATGCTATATAAGGCTGATACTTGGTATTTGTGCAAATAAACCATAAAAGTTAAATCATAGCATTTGCATTGTAAGTTTTTTTTTTTTTTGAAAAGTAATGCAGATTTATGAATTCCACTGCAGATCTATAAACATTCAAAATGTCAAAAACTCCCATTTTATACACCAATGCTTGTCTGTGAATTGGCATCAATTCCCTGCTAGACCTACCCCAATTGTACTAATTTGGGCTTAAAAATTCTGACCCTGGGCTGAACCATCATTCTCCCTTTCTTTTACCCTTTAATCCTGGACCCTGAGCTAAACCACTTGCACATCCTTCAGTAGGTTAGTCGATAGAAATTAAGAAAGATGGATGAAACTCAGGTGGAATATGCAAAAGAATTTGAAAAGACTAAAAGGATAAAAACATTGAGGGTCCATTTGGTTTGCAGCTGGAATCGGAATGGTCTAATCCTATAGTCTGTTTGGTTCAGACAGCAATAAGAATGAGAATTGAAATCAATAGGAATGGAATTTCATTCCTAAGGGAAGGGCAGGAACTGGCTATTTTCTCAAATGGGAGAATGCCACTCCAACAGGAATGGGATTTGGATTCTGCTCAATTAAACAATTGGAATCGGAATAGTTTATTCCGATTTTGATTCTAAACCCCTATTGCCACAAACCAAACAGGGCCTGAGTTTTAAGTGGAAGACTTGATACGAGAGGGAGGCATTTAAGATCAATTAGTACTCAACAAAAGTGTTGTGAGGTTGGTGTAAGATCAATTACAAGACCCGTTTGTTGATGTAACTAATTAGACTCAATTAGCTGGTGGGATACATCCAGCAAGTTAGTATCACCTAGAATTAAATATTAACACTATTCATATTAAATAACCTTAAGAAAATGTCAAGAAATAATTGAGGCTACAGATCTGCTTTCAGAAAAACAATGAGGTTATAGATTTTTTATGGAACTACACAACCAGCCCCATTCCCCGCTGAAGGTTGGGATTGATCCCAGGTCCTTCGTATAACTTTTTTAAGAACTTTCTCTCAATTTTACGTTTTTCTCTCATTTTCTATCAAATCAAACATAAACTTTACCACTTGAGAGCAGTATTAATGGCATATTTTAGTTGTATGGGAGGAGATGGGATTAGCTGAATGCAATATTTAGCTGTTTAGCAAGCTGTACGTGAGATCAATAATAACATTCCACACTAGTCATAAAATACATGAAGCCCACAATCATTCAACATCTCAGTGTGGGTCTAATGTATTTTGTCACTCGCTTGGGTTATTATCATTTGAACCACATCCTGCCACACAGTTAAAGCGTTGAGCCAATCCAAATTCACATCAGATGCATAATAATGAAGACAAAATATCATCCTTATTGTTGTAAGTGCTGAGGATCGACTTCTCATTGTACATGAAAACTAATAAGTAGGTGTGCAAGACTCATCAACGGTGATCATATGGTGGATGAGATCAATATTACTGATGTCCCTAAGGCTGTGTTTGGTTTCAATGCAAATAAATTTGTATTGATGCAAAACTATGATAGTGCAAATGATTTGAGTGTAAATTCTGACTTAATTTTACACACACACACAAAACTTTGCACTCTATATATTTGTATTTGCACTCTTTCCAAACTAAGCATTAAAGATTAAAACATCCTAAGAGAGGGTTAATAGAAAAAGATTTGTGCTAGGGAATAGGATTACTGGGCTAGCCCAAAACCTATAAATAAGTGCTTAACCCGTAAGCAATTCAAAAGGAAGATCTGTATGTAGAAATGCTTTGTTCTAAATATAGTTTTTACACTAGGACTGTAGGAGGCAAATATTGCCACAAAGGGCCTTAAGGCCTGTTCCATTCAATCAATAAGTTTTCAGTTACAAAGCGTTTAAAAGACATGCCCAAGTAAAAAAGAATCAGTAATAGGATGGGGAGGGGGGGGGGGGAGTGAGCAAAGAGTTGAAGCATCAGGGAAAAGCTTCCTCAGTCTGTAATGATAGGGTTTAATTGCTGGGTCTATTACCAACAAACACTCTATTTTGCAGCAGTGCATTGGAAACATCTCCCTTGTCATTTATAAGTCCGGATCAACTGCCAATGAAATACTTCCCAACATCCTACCAACATGATCTGACATCACACTCCTCATACATGGTGAGTCCAAGTCTCATGCTGAGATGTGTGGTGTTAAATCTTATTGGTAGGGTGTTGGAACGTGTTTTATTGGTAGGAGATCCCAATTCATCATTCATAGTGAGATAATCCTGCTGCCTTGCATGAGCCTAATTAGAATCATCTTCCCAATGAACTTATCTTAGTTCACTTGTCTAAAACACCTCAGCCAACACAGAAACCCTCCCACATGGGCCTTTATGTTCAGGCTTAGGCTTTATTGAGGCTTGAGAGGTTAATTAGCTCTTTTCTTTTGAACGACAAATTTTGATTTTTGATATCCAGATCATTGAAGTCCAAAGTTTAGGGCCCATGTTTTGGAGGCTCGTAACCAATGTTCAAAATATTGATATAAGTTGATACACCAGTTGGGGTGTATCGGCCTGTATCTTGGCTCATTTTTTTTTTAGTTTTTTTGCCAAACTGATTTAAAGGAGTCGGTTTAAGGCCCATCTATCCCTTAAAACACCCACTATAAGAGCATATCGGGAAGCCACCGATACATATCAAATTTTTGAACCTTGCTCGTAACTAACAAACAAGGATAATCATTTGGCTGGTCTAGTATGGTCTAACTCAGTGGTTGAATTGAAGCAGAGGTAATATCATATTTCTTCTATGTTGAGGAAGCAATATTGTATGACAAATTGAGCCATCCACCAAAATAGAGACCCTCTAAATTACCTACTTGTTTACATCAGCTTGTGCCCTGTTTTATGGGTGTTTTCTGCAAGTAATATTGGTGGCTGTTTAAGTTTCAAACTTTTATATTAAAGTCGTCCATAAAAGAGTTTAAAAAGATCATATCACTGGAAGTATTGGGCTCCAATTTATTCATATATTTTATTTTATTTTTTAAGGTCATTTATATATTTTATTGATACTTGTCTTATTTTTTTCAGTTAAACTCAAATATCATATGTTATAAATATCTTAATATTTACTTGTACATATGACTTTATGCATTCCATATTATATATTTTCACTGAATTAATGCTGATAGCCTACTATCCTGGACTGAATTTGGGCCCAATCCAACTCGAGTCCAAATTCAGGCCTTATGTCAGGTTGAATTGATTCGGTAACCTAAACATGTTTATTAACTTGGATAAATGAGCTCAAGTTCAGATATGGGATTGTAGTAATCTTTCTTAACCCGATTCAGGAAACCCTTTTACATTTATTTATTTATACTAAATTAGATATTTGCATTGGGTTCTGTACAAGTTATAAAAAGTTAAATTCAAATTATATATAATTAATATTTTCTTGTAATAATATTAATGTTTTTATACTAATATTATTATATAAATTCAACTTACAATATTATTATATAAAATAATAAAATTAATATTATTTGATTTTTATATAAATAATAAAAAATTAAATATAAATATATATACACATATATGATTATTATTATTTATACATGCTCTTACATTAATATAACAAAATTAGGACGTTAATTTGCTAATGTTTTGGATGGGCCTAGCCGCCTAATGTTCAGATATTTAAGCTATATTTGGTTTAAAGGAAAATGTAGGAAAAGGAAAGGAAAGGTAAAAAAACCTTTATAATTCTTATACTGATTTTCCTATCTTTTCCTACTTTTCCTTCCAACCAACCATAATCTTAAAGAAGAGTTTTAATAAATAATAACTTTAACCAACTGAGCAAATTATTAGACCATTAATCTCTTTTTCTATAACATTAAATCATTAATCTCTTCGAGTTCATATTGATTGGTCATTACTGCCAATAGGAGCATTTGAAACCTTAGAATTGGAATCTATCTTTTTCATCGTGTGGTCATTCCGAATTATCAAGCAAATAGATGCCAATCCAAGAGTAAACAACAAATTTTCACTTCACCCTATACCAATTTTGGTGTGAACAATTGAGATTCTGGATGAAATTCCTGAAATTTTAACTTTTTTATTTTATTTATTTTTCTTTTTCATATTTAGATTCTCTCTCTCTCATTCTCTCATATATCTTCAACCCCCAACCCCTCGAAGCTCATTGAAACCCTAACCCCAACGGATCTATCGCCTGAAATCCCATTGCAAGAAGTTTCGAACTGTCTGCAATTTAAATCTTCGACGGTCGGGCACACTATCATTTAGGTTATCACAAATTTCCCTCTCTCATACATCCTTTTTTTTTTATTATTATTGAACGTTTAATGGTTATTGTTCAAACCGTGTTCTCGGTCCACTTGATCCAAACCTCCTGCTTTTGTTATGGTTCGTCGACATTGAAGCAATATTTTTGAGCTTGCAGATTTTCTAGGTGCTGTCAGTAATACTTTTTTTTCCTTTCCTCTTTTTGGGGGCCTCCCCTGAAACATCTGAGTAGTTTTTGTCAGGGTTTTGATAATTTTGTCGAACTGGATTCTCCGGCTAAGCGCGAATTCGTCGTCGCCGGGTCTTTGGTCTTATTTACTTTTTAGGCTTTCTATTTCCCTTTCTAGGGTTAGTTCTGAATCCTTTTTTTGTGGCGTCTCCAAATTTGATGCCTGTTTCTTTCATCAAAATAATAATTTTTCCTTCTGTCGCTATTTTAACGGATACATATTATCAACATTCGAGAGAAAGTCCCGTCTTCAAGTTTGTATAGGGAGAACTGCGTAGCATTGTAGCTTCTTAACGCTGTAACTTCTGCCTCAAACTAAACAACTCTGCTAGGTTCGAAGGTTCAGTATTTTGAGGTCGCTGAAGAGTTGATTTTGGGGTCCAGAAATCTTCACTGGTAAATCCTAAACTGAGAGAATTGTAAAGTTGATATTTTCTTTGAATGTGTGGATAGGTTTTATTTGCATTGCACATTAGAGGACATAAGTTTTAAAGAAGTAGCCTGTCTGTGCTTGCTTTCTCTCTATCCCCCTCTCTATCCAAAGGAGGGAGTTGTTTAAGAGAGCACCGATTAGCCACGGGTTAGTTTTGCATGGGCGATCATGAGGGCTGGTCACAGCCAAGTGGCCTATTGCCCAATGGCCTCTTGCCTACTGAAACAACCTCGGTAACTCGAGTTCTTGACCCCGAGAGATGGTCCAAAGCCGAAGAAAGAACTGCAGAACTCATTGCCTGCATTCAGCCCAACCCACCCTCAGAAGAGCGAAGAAAAGCTGTTGCAGAATATGTACGACGACTTATCATGAAGTGCATTTCCTGTCAGGTTAGCACTTTCGGGTTTGTTTTATTTGATCTGTATTGTTTGCGTTTTTTTTTTTGGCATATTGTTTGCATTTTGGTGAGTGTTTTAGTTGTTGCAACCCATAATCAACTCCTGAAAAATGATAAAACCATTGGTTATTAATGCCCTATAAATTGGCCTTTTTTCCTGCAATCAGCATTCTGAAAGAATGTTAATCTTATTATCATGTTTCTTCCAAAAGTTTGAAATTGCTTTTCCTCCATTTTTTTTTCTTGCTATATTCTGCCATTCTAAAGGGAACTAGTTGCAAATAATGACCCTCTGCCAAATAAAGGAAGAACAAAAGGAAGGGAAGAAAATTAGACAGGAAGTAGCAACCAATAGAGACCATCTCTACAAAATCCCATCCAATGAAAAGAGACATTGTGCTAAAAGAACTCTTTAAGAATCATTTCTATGAAGTGAAACGAGGTGAACTTTCAGAAACCTTGCTCTGTGAACAAAAATTAAATGCTAAGGATGAAAGATCCTCCAAAGGTAACACCAATGTCTGTTCGAACACCATAGGACACATGAAATTATGAAATGGAGGATTCTTTGATCCCATTGGTCCCTAAATAGCTCCACTTTTTGGTGGTCCCTAGTACACCTGCACACTTTTGTGCTTTCTTTTCCCTTGTTTCTTATTTCAAAACATATCAGAGAATTTTTTGTTCCGACCAAAGTAAATTGACTTCCTTATTGATGCTGTGAGGAATGGGAGAGCACAATATCAAGAATATTTTCATAGGCAAGTTTACCAGGACCATCCAATTCATATGAAACACAAAAACAATTTTAGTTTAACCCACCAATCCATTCATTCATTTTTACAGAAAAGGGAACTTGTATTCATTGTGTCCCTAGCAACCATAGAGAATTTTTCTTTCCCCAGAGAGACTGCAACCAACAAGTTGCATTTCTTTCTTTCCATTCACTGAGATATGAAATTGCATTTCAAGAACACATGTTTCTTCCCTGACCTTTATTGCTGGCAGTTTCTAAAAATATTGCCTGTTGGCATTTTTACAGGTGTTTGCTTTTGGATCTGTACCTCTAAAGACCTATTTACCAGATGGGGACATTGACCTAACTGCTTTCAGTAGGAATCCAAATTTGAAGGAAACCTGGGCTAATGAGGTTCGTGATATGCTTGAGAATGAAGAGAAGAGTGAGAATGCTGAGTTCCGTGTAAAAGAGGTTCAGTACATTCAGGCAGAGGTATGTCATTTTTGGTGTCTTAATGACTTTACTTGAAAGGCAATCTCCAATTCATGTAGTCATGTCAGCCAATTTAGTTTGTTGCACATTTGGCTACCATATTGAATTTCTAGTCTTGTTTTAGACCTACTTTAAAGTGTTTTCTTTAATTTTATTACTTTGGTTGAAATGTTTGGTGATTAACCAATCAATAAATAATTTGTTGCAAATGCTCAACAAATCTTTTATGTTTATGTGGCTTTTTTATATTTATGGTTATCTCACTATTGTAATTTTTTTATCAGCAACACAAATTATTTCATTAATTAGAATAGATCATGGTTGCAAGTTGCAACAAGAGGTTGTGAATAAAGAACACAACTTTAGAAAGCTGACCCAATCCAAAATTACAATTGAGCCCAATACAGATGAGTTCTTTCTACACCTTGTTTAGCTAAACCATCTGCCAAGCTATTGGCAGTTCCCCTCACCCATCTAACTCGGATTGACATTTCCTTTGCTAGCCATTTAAATTGCCTAAATTCATTCCTCAATTGCCATGTCACCCCCTCCCCTTCTGCAGCCATTTCACAACAGTTTTTAGTCTCCCTCAATGATCAGTCTATTAATGCCCAACTCTTTTTCTTTTTCAACCCCATTTACTGCAGCCAAAAGCCTTGATCTTGCCATGTCACCTTGTTCCGCAGGTCTGGAGTATAAAGCAATAATGTTTCCTTCTTCAATGATCAGTCTATTAATGCCCAACTCTTTTTCCTTTTCAACCCCATATACTGCAGCCAAAAGCTCTGGTCTTGCCATGTCACCTTGTTCCACATGTCTGGAGTATAAAGCAATAACATTTCCTTCTTTATCCCTAATGGCCCCCCTATGCCTGAGGGGCCTGAATTACCTAGACAACTCCCATCAAAATTCAGCTTCTTCCAGCCACCTATTGGGGGTGACCATGTCTCAGCAGATTTCTGTCTTCTAGATGAAGAGGCAGCAATAACACCCCAAGCCCTACAAGTGTTTTCAATCTTAAAATCTGAAAATAGCTTCATGCTTTTTGCCTAGTCTGCCACTCTCAAAGTTATTATTTCTACCAAGGCTTCCTTGCTTCTTTCTCTTTCTTCAAATGTTCTTGCATTTCCTTCCTCCCAAACAGTCCAAAGCACCACTGCTCTAGTACACCTTCCCGAGATCCTACCCCTCCTTTTAGTGCAGCTAAAACCAGTAGAGCTAAACAATCCTTCTAACCTGTCAGTAGAGGACCATCTGCATCCAAAGAGGGCAGCAAACCAATTCCAAATAAAGCTAACAAAAGGGCAAGGGATTAGAAGATGAAATGCAGTCTCACCATTCTTAAATTAAGAAGTTTTATCAACTCTGGGAAGTCACTTGTAAAACAGTTTGCTAGTAATTTGTAAGATTCATCAACTGTGATGTAATGATCAACGCATTCAAGCATGCATTTATCAGACTTTTGTTAAATAAAAAGTAATAACATGGCACAGGGGTAATATTACAGCAGAAGAGATCTATCAATCCTCCTTCACCCTTAGAAAAGAGAAACAGCCCCACTTCTGCTCTCCTCACATGCACTATCAGATGAAGATAAATAGCAGAAACAGCATACTAGCACAGGTGCTATTGTCTCTAGATTTGTGGAAACATAGAGTTGTAATTAAGGCAAGGGTCTACAGTTTGTATTTTTGTAGACATTTAAAGATATTGCTTTATTTTCTATTTATCTACAGTGGTTGACTCTGGGTTTCTTTGGTTCTTAGTATGGTGAAGATGAACTTTTCTCACTGTTCACTGGGCAAGACTAGTGATTATATGAGATAGATGCAAGCTGACTAACAATGAAAAGTAACAGCAATTGTAACATCTATATATATATATATATATTCAAACGAAATTGAGAGTAGACCAAAACCTGGAACAAAAAGAAGATTCAGAAGCACATCTAAAAATTCTGGAAGGACCTGCACCCTGTTCATTATATGAGATAGATGCAAGCTGACTAACAATGAAAAGTAACAGCAATTGCAACATCTATATATATATATATATATATATATATTCAAACGAAATTGAGAGTAGACCAAAACCTGGAACAAAAAGAAGATTCAGAAGCACATCTAAAAATTCTGGAAGGACCTGCACCCTGTTCATGATATGATGCCAATATCAGCACATATCTTTTTCATTTTCTGTTGAATATTCTTATGTTTCGTTTTTTTCTTTCCAAGTCCCCCAAAATAGGAAAGGGGGCACAGTTCCAGAATTTTTTATTTTATAAGTAGCTCCAGAAAATTTTTGCCTTCTTGCTTCCTAGTTCCTTGTATAATCATGGGATTTAATCCTTGAATAATGTCATTAGTTGGGGGCACAGTTCCATTAGTATTGCCTTGTTAGAACAGTTAATCCTTGAATAATCATGGGATTTAATTTATGATGGTGATATCTTTACTCTGATAAATGTCATTAGTTGGGTATCTGGCAAAAAAGAATTGACTGTGCATATTGTTCTACATAACAAAGCTTATTTATCTGTCCACCGCTGGCATTAATACCCTTTCTCTAATTTCTATGGTGGAAAAGGAAATGAACATTTTGTGAATACAGGAGTGATACAGTTTCAGTAAATTCCCTCACCCCCAGTACTTTGTTTTTAATTGATCTTTCCCTGCCATTTGTTATTGCCAATTTTACTTTCTCACATTGTTTAGCATGATGAGATTTACCTTTTTCCTTTTCCCTGTTCCATTTACAGGTGAAGATAATAAAATGTCTTGTAGAAAACATAGTTGTAGATATATCCTTTAACCAGCTTGGTGGGTTATGTACCCTTTGTTTCCTTGAGGAGGTGAGTTGCTATTATCCTCATCACGTGGCTCTAAAATTCTTTTGTGTAGATATATCTGTTTTTTAATGTTCAACTGATGAGTAATCCTCTCTTATATAGGTTGACCATTTGATAAGTCAAAACCATTTATTCAAGCGCAGCATTATACTGATTAAGGCGTGGTGCTACTACGAGAGCCGCATACTGGGTGCTCATCATGGACTTATTTCAACTTATGCTCTTGAGACTTTGGTTCTATACATATTTCATGTCTACAATAATAAATTTGCTGGGCCACTTGAGGTAACTGTATTGTCAAATCCTTTTCCTTCTTTATTATTCTTTTGTTTTTTTGTTAACTTTTATGTGTACAAGTATTTGTATGTGTATGTATTAAACTTTGTTCCTGAAAGTCCTTCCTTGCATCTACAGGTTTTATATCGTTTCCTGGAATTCTTCAGTAATTTTGATTGGGATAATTTTTGTGTTAGCCTCTGGGGTCCTGTCCCTATTAGTTCACTTCCGGAAATGGCAGGTATAGATGGAATAACGTGCATGTGTTTTTTTGATTGGTTGAATAATATGTATGTGTTCCCCATTGTATTTCCTTATTTACCTCCATTAAAAATATCAGTCAATTTGACAGTGTATTCTTTCTTTATGAAAATTTTCAGCGGAACCTCCTCGGAAGGATGGAGGAGAGCTATTACTCAGCAAAGTGTTCCTTGATTCTTGTAGTACGGTATATGCTGTTTTTCCTGGTGGCCAAGAAAATCAGAATCAACCCTTTGTTTCCAAACATTTCAATGTTATTGATCCTTTGCGTACAAACAACAACCTCGGGCGCAGTGTTAGTAAAGGTAAGTAAACATTCAACTTTATGCTTTTCTGTGAATCTTGTTTTCATTATGTTCTTGTAACATTTTCTGCAAGATGATTGGTAATTCCATCATTTTCATTTTGGACATCGTACTTTCCTTTTCTTTTGTGTTTAATTGTATGCTAAATGTTTGACTTTATTTTCCCCTTGCAAAATGCTTAACTTTATTGATGTGTTTAATTGTACCAAATAGAAGGATTCACACTCAGTTAAATATTTAGGCAATAAACTTTGCATTAGAAGGATCAAATGCATTAGTGTCAACATGAAATCTTTCATACTATTTGATGACGGACAAGATTGAACATAACTTGCCACTCAGACTTTGCCCCAGCTTGGCAAATGCAGTTGTGGAGCCAACTCTGTCGTGGAGTTCACTTGGGGACCATGTCATACCAGACATACACATCTACAGGGGGGGTATGTATGAATGAATTGGGAATGTACTTTATGATCACTTATTGAGTACAGATTTGGTCCTAAGAATAAGGTTCAAGCCAAAAGATCAAAAGAATCCTGTTTGTGTCATATGGCAGTACTTGTCTTATAGACATCTTATAAAGTTTTACTTTAAGATGCACCTCTCTACTTCAACGTGTCATCATCATCATCATGAATCCTGTTTAATATTTATATTAAAATAAACAAAAGATCAAAAGAAAAAGAAAAAACTTCAGTTCTTGTAGATAGCTTTACTTTATTTTCACAATTATAGATTTATAGTGGTATCCTATTTTAGCATAAAGCTACAATAAAAGATAAAAGGTGAAAAAACATGAGGGAAAATGTTTCCAAACCTGAATTATGTTGAGTTAATTACATTTATGAGTTCATTTTAGTTCTAACACAGCATCATGTAAAATCACAAAATGTTATAATGATTAAAAAGGTTTTTTTGCAGTTTAAGAGTTCATGGAGTGTTTCTAATGAGGAATGACTTTATTTTTACAAACAATGTTTATGAAGTACTGCATGCAATGATGAATACTAGCTTGCCCCAATTATGTTAATTGGAAATGCAAATTGGTGAACTAGGGTATGAATATGCTGGCATGATATGTTTAGCAGATATAGATGCATATACAAACACATGGTGTTATTATCCAAGTATAAAACCACATGAACTTCCATGTAGAAATCGATTTGACTACCTGCATGGATTTTTTGGATTTATCTATTGTTCCACTAGAATACATTTACATATGTTGTTGCATTATTGTTATGTGGTTTATCATTTTTGCATTCTTTTCAGGAAATTTCTTTAGGATACGTAGTGCCTTTGCATTTGGGGCTAAAAGGCTTGCCAGGTTACTTGATTGCCCAAAAGAGAACTTAATTGCCGAAGTCAATCAATTCTTCATGAATACATGGGAGAGACATGGCAGTGGCCATCGCCCTGATGCTCCTAGTCCTGACCTGTGGAATTTGCAACCATTAAAACCAAATAATATTGATGGATCTGAGACTGCAAGGTGCTCTTCAAGCAGCAAGAAGAAGGTAGAGAATTCCTTTGGCAATGAATCTGAGATTGAGGCAGCTCATGTTTATCATGGTATCTACTCTCAACATAGTAACCCTCCCTCAGAAGGCTTGTCTAGGACTAGTAATATATCTGCAATATCTTGCACTCAAAGCCAGAAGAGTTATGGCAGCACAACTAGCTCAAGGGCCTCTGATCAGAGTGCACGAAATATTAGCTCCAGTGACAGTGTACATGCTGAGAAAGGTCAGAGAAGTAGTAGAACAGACTACTTGGTGAATGAAGTACAGGGAAGGTATCATTTTGCAAGGACACGCTCTAGTCCAGAACTTACAGATTCATCTGGTGAAGTTTCAACTCGAGGAAGGCGTAATAAAGTACCAGAGACAGGAAAAAATCAGATTATTTCTGCAAGGCCAGATTATAGCTCTAGGAGGAAGAACTTGGTCTCTGATGTTTCTGGCAATCAAAATACAAAACCTTCAATTGATGATCCTTCATCAATGAGGCATAGTTCATCCCATCAAAGCCTTGATGCTGCTGTTGATTCAAATAGCGCTTCAAATAGTTATAATGATGAGGTTGGGCTGGGTGCAGTGAGAGAAGAGATTACTTCTGTTGCTGAGGCAATAGAGAGGCATCAAGAAGAGCAAGACCTTGTGAACATGATGGCATCTTCCGGGGTCCATAGTTTTGATAGGCAGGTTCAGATACCAATAAACTTAGCAGCTTCTGCTCACCTACCTCTTCCAATATCACCTTCTGTTCTTGCTACAATGGGTTATAGTACACAAAGGAATCTGGCTGGGATGGTTCCTACTAACTTTCCCTTTATTGAGCCTCCTTGGGGCTCAAACATGCAATTTCCTCCTGGCCTAGTTTCTTCATTACCCCATTATTTTCCTGGTGTTGGACTGACGTCAAATGCTGAAGAAACTAGTGAAACAGGTAATGAAAATTTGGGTTTGACAGAAACAAACCAAGAGGATGTTGATCGCAGTTTTTGGCATGAGCAGGATGAAGGTTCCATCAGAGGCTTTGATTCTGATAATGGAAGTCTCCAAATGCTACAGTCGGATGATAGGCAACAGTCAACTTCAGTAGGGTTTAACTTTCCTCCTTCTCGGGGGAGTAGCTCTTCTAGTTATTTTAAACAGAAATTTGTCAAAGAAAACAGAGCGATAAGGGAGGAGCATGGTGATACTTTCCAGTACCAAAATAACAGAGGAAATGAGATCTACTCTACAGATAGAACTACAAGTTCAAGATCCTCATCTGTTTCACAGGCTAGTTCTTCAAGAGGTAAACTGTCATCAGAAAGTTCCTGGGATGGGTCTATGAGAGCTTCTAAGTCAGCAAGGGACAAACGTGGAAGGAAAACGGTTCCATCTGCAGTTCCTTCTACCTTGTATGGGAAAGGTAAGAGCGGTTGGCAGCACGAGGGTCCTTCATTTGATCATGTTTCTACTCAAGTAGATGATGACAACAGAGACTGGATTCCTTTATCAACCGTTGGCACTGAAATGGCAGAACAAAGTGTGGGGCTATCATCTGTGGCTTCACCACATGTTCGAAGCCATCATATGCCTGGTTATGAACCCTTACAAATAAGGGCTATGGACAATTCTGGAATGGTACCTATTACCTTTTACCCCACAGGGCCACCTATTCCGTTTGTAACAATGCTTCCAGTGTTCAATTTCTCAACTGAAATGGGAAATTCTGAAGCATCTACAAGCCATTTTGATGGAGAAGAGAGTGTGGATAATAGCCATAATCAATCTGATCAGAACTTTGATTCAGCTGAAAGTGTTGAGCAGCAGGAAAACTTCAGTGCTTCTAGTTCTATCAAAGGCACTGCTTCTGTGGAATCTTCTGAGGAGCACAAATCTGACATTCTTAATAGTGATTTTGCCAGTCATTGGCAAAATCTGCTATATGGACGGTCTTGCCAAAACCCTCGATATCATGGACCTTTGATATATCCACCACCTGTTATGGTACCACCAATGCATTTACAGGGCCATTTCCCATGGGATGGCCCTGGAAGACCTCTTTCCACCAATATGAACCTCTTCACTCAGCTTATGAACTATGGCCCCCGCTTTGTTCCTGTTGCTCTCCAGCCTGGTTCTAATAGGCCTGCGGGTGTTTATCAGCGTTATGGTGATGAAGTTCCTAGATATCGTGGTGGAACAGGGACCTATCTGCCAAATCCTGTAAGATGATATGACAATTACTTGCCACTGATTTTCCATTGTCATGAAACCTACTTTAATTTGTTCCTTAATGAATTGTTTTGTCTAATCTCTAATGTAAATAGGCTGGGTATTAAGTTATTAGGCACAAGGATAATTCATATGCTTGATGTGTCTGCCCCACATGGCATACTTGATGGACCTTTTTTTTTTCTTTTTTTGCATGTTCTGGGTTTCCCCAACTTTTTCAAAGAAAATTTATAGATCTTCCTATACAAGCAAAAGCACCGTCAACAGGTGATCAGCACATCCATGCATTTCAAGTATCCAAATATGTAAACAACTAAAACTTGAAAGATCAAATGAAAAAAGAAATGCAAAAGAAAAGAAGAATTCTTGTTTGGTGGTGATGAAGCACCTCAAACCAACTTTGTTTCAAAAAAAAAAAAAAACAATTTAAGTGTTTTCTTCCTCAAAAGAATGATATCACAACCTGTTGTTAGGCACAAGGATAATTCATATGCTTGATGTGTCTGCCCCACATGGCATACTTGATGGACCTTTTTTTTTCTTTTTTTGCATGTTCTGGGTTTCCCCAACTTTTTCAAAGAAAATTTATAGATCTTCCTATACAAGCAAAAGCACCGTCAACAGGTGATCAGCACATCCATGCATTTCAAGTATCCAAATATGTAAACAAATAAAACTTGAAAGATCAAATGAAAAAAGAAATGCAAAAGAAAAGAAGAATTCTTGTTTGGTGGTGATGAAGCACCCCAAACCAACTTTGTTTCAAAAAAAAAAAAAACAATTTAAGTGTTTTCTTCCTCAAAAGAATGATATCACAACCTGTTGTTTTTCTGTTTGAAATTTCCTACCAAGTTTCAGGCCAAATGGACAAGGTTTGGTACGTATATAGTTTTGTGGGTGGGGGGGGGGCGTTGCATCAATTTGATATGAACCGATATTTCAGAGACACACAATGTGTATGAGTTGGTATTGAATGATACTCATAGATATGGGAGAATGCCACCAAAACATGGCTATTCCTCTCATACATGCTGCTAGTTTCCATATTCTTTCAGATATTAAAGATGATAGCACTAACCAACCCCAAATAGTTGAGGTTAAGGGGTAAGTAATGCATTAGCAGTAGCAATAATAGCAATTACTTTGACATTGTTCTATTTTGCAAGCTTCTTTTGGTAGAATTCACGTATTCACTTTTACTTATTTATTTATTATTTGTTTATTTTTCAGAAGGTTTCTTTCCGGGATCGGCAAACTTCAACCACCAGAAACCACAGAGGAAACTACAACTATGATCAGAATGACCACTATGGTGACAGAGAAGGAAAGTGGAATATAAACATGAAACCACGAGCTACTGGTCGTAGCCATGGCCGCAATGAGAAGCCAAACTCAAAGCCAGACCGACTGGCAGCAAGTGATAACCGAGCTGACAGGCCATGGGATTCATACAGGCATGATTCGTTCCCTTACCAGTCCCAGAATGGTCTATTCAGTTCATCAAACTCCATGCACAGTGGCTCTGCAAATGTTGCATACAGCATGTACCCACTTCCTCCCATGAACCCCAATGGCGTGTCACCAACTGGACCTGCTATTCCATCTGTTGTCATGTTGTACTCCTATGATCATACCTCCAATTATAGTTCACCTGCTGAGCAACTTGAGTTTGGCTCTCTTGGGCCAGTGCATTTTTCAGGTACAAGTGAAGTATCACAGCTCAGTGAAGGAGGTCCAGCTAGGACTGTGTATGAGCAGCAGAGATTTCAAGTCAGTTCTCCTGCACGCTCTTCGCCTGATCAACCATCGTCTCCTCAACTTCAAAGGTAATAGCGCTGCCATTTTCTTGTGCAATATAAACTTTAGTTACATGTAATGTTAAACTTTTACTGGCCTAGGGAATGATTTTCTCAGTCTTTAATTTTCTCTTAAGCCAAGTGCTGATTTTCTTTACAGAAAGGGGCTTGTATTACAGGATAAGCTTAGCACAATTTAGCAGACCAATTCTTTGCCATACATGGATGGGGTGGACATGCTCAATTGCTCATCAATCTAGAAACTCAATTTGACCAACTATCTTTGTTATTGATAACAAATTTGTAGAGCGTCCCAATCTTATTATCCCAAACAAAAATATCCTGATCATATTGGTTGGATGGTAGTGGCATTCAGTTGTTGGGAATTTCAGAGCCCCCCATGCTCATCAATCTAGTTGGTTGCCATACATGTAATGCTTGATCTTTAGTAATTCCTCCTTATTCCTATGTTGGGATTGTTTGTGATGCTGTCAATGTATTATCTTAACAGGGGGGTTTGATTATTTTGCCAGATCGGCTGCTCAGAGGATTTATCAGTTGAAAGATGAAGATTTCCCACCTCTGAAGTTTCCAAACCAGGGAGGTAATAATGGTGATAACAACTATGATGACAGACCTCATTATCAGACCTTCTTGTTCACACCTTCCTCCTCCTGAAAAGGGGATCTGGGCCTGTTGCCCAAGGAGTTTCTGTACATTTCTCTCATGTAAGTGGAGACCCATCATGCTAATGTAGTGCTTGTATGTACACTACAAAGTAAAATTTTGACCTAAATCCGTTTTACTAGGACAGAAGGATGGTGGAGAAGACAATACAGGGCAATCCTTGTATTTAGTTCCATTTTATCTTTTTCTCCATTCTTGTACTTCTTCGAAGGGTACTACACTGAGCATTTAATTGTTTGACATTAGGATCTTTCAATGGCTTGGGACTTTAGCTGTCACCATCCTATAAAATTGCCCATCTTAGGTGTTATTTTACATGAAGGACTAGCTTCTTTAAAAAAAAAAATCATCAGTTCATTGTCCATTAGAACTGACTTTCTAAATTTTACATGCTCTGTTTTACAGTGTAGCATATTATTGTCAAATGATAAATTAGTTCATGGAAGATTTCCATTTTTTACTGACGCCATATATTACGTTTCAATTTATTCTAGTGGGATCTGTACTACCCTTGCCAATTTGTTTGATGCTTGCCAATCATCGTTCTTCTTTCTTTCCTCTTGGAATAGTGGAGAAACTGTGTAGCAGACTGCAGAACTGCACTCGTATTCACGGGTTAACTAGCATATAACTTAGACGGAATAATATAGTCTACTTATTTTGTCTTGTGTAGATCAATATCTGTAAAATCAATGTGGTTGTGTATGATTTCAGATTCCAGAACAATCATGATAAACCCACTTGGAAGTGTGCACAGTGACTGCTTTTTTTAACGTCATCAACTTTGAAAGGCAATTCGTGGAAAGGTATTATATTGTAAGATGTATACGATATAAATACCAAGAAATATTAAAAGGAAAAACAGAGCCCATCTCAAAGGAAGATCAAAACTATATCCTGCTTTGTTCTCTCATGGATGCTGGTAACTCTTGAATGTCATTGCCTTGTTGGTATAGCAGCAAGGCTGTGCAGTACTCGGTATCTTAAATGAAACAGGTTTCCTGGTGATAATGTTTCATGTGTGGCAGGTTGTAATTGTATGGGAGTTTAGTCGTTCCGAACTCAAAGGAGCCAGCCAATTTACGCGTCTACCTTATAATGACAGATTGCATTCATCTCTGATTCTCTGGGAAGGGGGATATGTTTCATGTAATGCGGCATGGGTTATCGTATTTCTTTGTACATTATGAAGATATCTTATGAAGCAGGTCAACCTTGATTAATGGCAATGTGAATTAACAGTGCATGGATGTAGTAATTAAGAAAATAGATTCAATTCGGAGTCGATTTGGCTTGGATCTTGCTATCGTGTAAAGCTGAAAGGAACAAATCTTAGGAATCTTAATTGAAATTCAAAAATATAATCTACGATAAAAAAGAATTCGAAGCATCCTACATTTAAGGAGTTGGTACCTTGATATACAACAAGTACAAACTATGTTGAAGGAATGGATTGGTAAGCTATTTCCCTAATAACCCGGTCACTCTTTCCGAGTAGTCATACTTGTAAATTCATATTTTTTCTGTCGCCATGTAAATTTCATATTCGCAATTTGATGCTCAGAACAGCCAATATTAATTTTGCAAACCCCCAATACAGGATGGAATATTTTAAAAAGTAATGTCTTACAAATCAATGGGAGATGATCTACTATATAGGTTATTTAGCAAGTTTTTTTTGCAAGTCTGCATTTGATTGCAGTGTAAAAGAACAATTACACTTGGAGTTGTACATCGATGTAAATGTTTAGATTGTTTTTTAACGAAGTTGTCTCGATGTGAATGAAATTTTACATCAAATTTCGGTGTTTAATTATATTTCATCCAAACAGCTACATAACTGAATCAGAGTTTTAATTACACCAGTCCGGTACTTGCACCGCAAACGCAGCCTAAATGACCAATGAATCTTGTATGCGGCAAATTAATTTAAAGTTAGAAAGGGCCTTGATATGTGCACGAATTATGTGGCAGTGGCAGCATGAGACTTGGTCAAGTTTGTTTTTTAGTCTGTTAGTATCTTTGAATATCTTTTAGCCAGTAGTAGATAAGCTTAGTTTGTTTTAGTAGATAAGCCCCAGGGGTGAGCAGTTCCTATTTTATTTCCTAGTTTGTAGTATTGTTGTTACACAGTAATGCAATAAATATAGCCTGAAGGAGTGAATAAAAATCATCAGCATTTTTTGTCGTAGAATTCTTTCTTTCTCCCTCTCTCTGACCCTCTTCTCCTTTACTTAAATTCAGTCATATCAGTGGTATCAGAGCCGGTTCCGACCATGGACACTCGCAGCAAAACCAACACAGAATTTCGCAACGAAGTCAACGAGATCTTAGCACGACCTGAGTCAAGCTTTGATCAGGTGAATGCTACCTTACAAGCAATGTTAACCGAGCTCCAAGCCCTACGAACCACACAAACCCCTCCCGAGATCAACCCCTTCGCACATGAAGAGTCCTCACACCAACATACGTCTCGTTCCAACCCCACCAATGATCGCCCTCATCAACACCTCAATTTGTCTTTCCCAAAGTTTAATGGGGATGACCCAAGTGGCTGGATTTACAAAGCAGAGCAATATTTTGATTTCAAAAATATTGTACCAGACCAACGAGTGAAACTAGCTTCCTTCCATTTAGAAGGCATTGCCTTGCAATGGCACAAGTGGTTGACAAAACATCGCGGACCACTCACATGGGAAGAATTCTCCAGGGCTGTGCTACATCGATTTGTTCCAACCGACTACGAGGACCCGTCGGAAGCTTTAACTCGCCTTAAACAAACCACATCTGTGGCAGCTTATCAAGAAGCTTTCGAAAAGCTCTCCCATCGATTTGACGGCCTGCCCGAGAGTTTTCTAATTGGTTTTTTTATTGCAGGACTTCGTGATGACATTCGCATAGACGTGAAAATTAAACAGCCTAGAACCTTGATAGATACAATCGGAGTGGCTCGAATAATTGAGGAATGAAATCAGTTACAAAGGAAACCAAACCAGCAAGTTCGTTCCCAACCAGCCTTAGTGACACATAGGGTGTCACCTAACCCAACAGCCGGTGTGCTAGGGCCTCCACCAACCCAGCGCACGAACCAGATTTCCAGTGCTCCACCAGCAACATTCTAGCGAATTACCAACCAAGAGGCGTGAGAACGTCGCGAGAAGGGGTTATGTTATTATTGTGACGAGAAGTTCACTACTGGCCACCGTTGCGAACGACCACAATTATCTATGATCGAGGATCCAGTCCATGCGGATATTGAGGATGTCGAACCAGAGGCAGAAAATCAAGAAGTTATCCCTGAGATTTCTTTTCATGCAATTGCAGGAACTGAACACCCACAAACCATACGTGTTCTAGGCAAGCTGAAAAACAAGAATGTGACGATGCTAATTGATGGCGGCAGCACTCACAACTTCATTGACCAAGCAATAGTCTCTAAGTTTGGGTTACCAGTGAGCCGAGGCAAGAAATTTCAAGTCATGGTCGCCAACCGAGAAAACATAGAATGTGTTGGGCAGTGTCGGGCTCTCACCCTCGCCATTCAAGGATATTCCATTACTGCCAACTACTACGTTCTTCTAGTCGTGGCGTGCCAGTTGGTATTAGGGGTGAAATGGCTTGAAACTCTTGGACCCATCGAGATGGATTACAAGCAGTTGACCATAACGTTCAAGAGGGAAGGAATTTCTCGCACCTTCCAAGGATTGGGACGAGTCAGCATCGAAGCCCTAACTGACAATGAGTGCAATGGATTACAAGGTACTGGGTTCCTTTTTCAAATAGTTCCTTCCAATAGCAGCAACCAACCAAGTTGTTACCCACCTAAGATGGACCACCTCCTAACTGAGTTTTCCCATGTATTTGAACCACCCACCAACTTGCCTCCAAGACGACCACATGACCATCAGATTCTGCTCCTTCCAGACAAAGGACCAGTTAGTGTGAGGCCGTATCGATACCCATATTATCAGAAAACTGAGATAGAGAAGATGGTGAAAGAGCTTTTGCAATCAGGATTGATAAGGCCAAGTAACAACCCATTTTCGTCACCGGTTCTGTTAATGAAGAAAGCAGATGGAGCTTGGTGATTTTGTATAGACTATCAAGCACTGAACGACATCACGGTTAAAGATAAGTATCCAATTCCTATGATCGATGAACTATTAGATGAGCTCCACGAATCCAAATTCTACTCCAAATTGGATCTACGGTCTAGGTACCATCAAATCCGAGTACGAGAAGAAGATATCCCTAAGACAGCCTTCCGGACGCATGAAGGGCATTACGAGTTCATAGTGATGCCATTTGGCCTAACGAATGCACCTGCAGCCTTCCAAAGCTTCATGAACGATCACTTCCGTCCATACCTCCAGAAATTTATTTTGGTTTTCTGTGACAATATTCTGGTGTATTCGAAACCATGGGAAGACCATATCTCTCATTTGCAAATTGTTCTAAAAATCTTATCCTCTAACAATTTGTTTGCAAAAATGTTGAAATGTTGATTTGGTGTTTCGCAGGTCGAGTACTTGGGTCATATAATTTCGGAGCAAGGGGTGTCGATTGATCCAATCAAAATACAAGTTATTGAGTGGCCTACACCTACAACAACAAAAGGGGTCTGTGGTTTTCTCGGTTTAGCAGGTTACTACCGGAAGTTTATTCGTAACTTTGGAAGCATAGCGGCTCCTTTGACCCAACTCTTGACCAAGGAAGGATTTCAATGGAACGAGGCAACAGAGATGGCTTTTAAAAAGTTGAAGAAGGCACTAACTTCACCACCAATTTTATGTCTTCTGGATTTTTCTCAACGATTCATGATTGAGTGCGATGCGAGCGGAACTGGACTTGGTGCAATCCTTACCTAGCAAAATCGACTGGTGGCATATTTTAGTGAAGCATTGAAGGGTTCGGCCTTGGCACTATCCACCTATGAGAAGGAGATGTTAGCTATCGTCAAAGCAATTAAGAAATGGCGCCCATATCTGCTTGGGAAACCCTTTACAGTCCCGCACAGACCAAAAAAGTCTTAAGTATCTACTCGAGCAACGAATAACTACACCAGCACAAACACGATGGCTGCCAAAGATACTTGGTTATGACTACGAAATTGAGTATAAAAAAGGGGCTGAAAATCAAGGTGCGGATTCTTTGTCACGTGTAGTTGAATTTCAATTTCTATCAATCTCAATACCACATGCAGATTGGTGGCCGATGCTGCAAAAAAAAGTCCAACAGGATGCATTTTATGAATAATTGATGAAGAAATGCCCCTCTCGTTCAAACCACAAGCTGATCCAACGAGATGGAGTGTGGTTCAAAGGAGACAAAATTTATTTGAGCTTTGCCTCAACCTTGATTTCAAAGGTAATTGCTGACTGCCATACATCTCCAGTAGGTGGGCACTTTGGATTCCATAAAACTCTCTCTCGTATCAAGCGTAGTTTCTTTTGGCCTAATATGCGTCGGGCGGTGAAGGAATTTTTGCAACAATGCGATGTATGTCAACGCTTCAAGACAGATTGCATGAGGCCAGCGGGGTTGCTTCAGCCGCTACCAATTCCCGCTCAAATGTGGACAGACATTTCGATGGACTTTATCGAGGGGTTACCGCCTTCTAATGGGTATATTGTTATCATGGTAATTGTTGATCGATTGACAAAATATGCCCACTTCATACCCCTAAAACACCCATTTACCGCCATGACTATCGCTAAGGCATTTGTCGCCAACATTGTTCGCCTACACGGAATTTCAACATCAATTGTTAGCGACCGCGACAATGTGTTTATCAGCTCTTTTTGGCAAACACTTTTCCAAATGCATGGGACGAAGTTGTGTATGAGCTCAAGTTACCACCCCCAAACCGACGGCCAAACCAAAGTTATAAATCAAACCTTGGAGAATATTTACGATGTTTTGCCGGTGACCAGCCACGGAAATGGCTCGAATGGATTCCTTGGGCGAAGTATAGCTACAACACATCCACTCACTCTTCCACCAAGATGACACCCTTCGAAGCAGTTTACGGTATCCCACCCCCATGTCTACTGGCTTATGTACCAAGTACTGCCTGCATCGGAGCAGTAGATGAGTACCTGCGTGATCGAGATATCATTCTACATGAGTTGCAACACAACCTTCGGCTAGCTCGGGATCGAATGTAGTGTCAAGCAGACCAGCACCGACGTGAGGCTTCATTCGTTGTGGGTGATTATGTGTATTTGAAACTGCAGCCTTATCGACAGACTTCTGTGGATTTTCAGCGCTCTATGAAGCTCGCCCCACGTTACTTTGGGCCATACCAAATCATTGAGAAAGTGGGTTCGGTGGCCTACCGATTGGCTTTGCCTCCTAGCTCTCAAATTCATAATGTGTTTCATGTCAGTTTGTTACGGAAGCAATTAGGACCAATCACCCCAACTTCCCCCTATCTCGGATATTTCGACCATTCTTCCACAACCTGAAGCTATTTTAGATCGACGTATTATCCGCAAGGGTAAATACCGTCCAAAATCTGAAATTTTGGTGAAATGGGTAGGTGCACCAGCAGAGGATGCAACCTGGGAAAATGAGTGAAACTTCACCAAGTCATATCCTGATTTCCTTGTGGACAAGGATCCTTCAGTGGGGGGGAATGATATGTGCACGAATTATGTGGCAGTGGTAGCATGAGACTTGGTCAAGTTTGTTTCTTTAGTCTGTTAGTATCTTTGAATATCTTTTAGCCAGTAGTAGATAAGCTTAGTTTGTTTTAGTAGATAAGCCCCAGGGGTGAGCAGTTCCTATTTTATTTCCTAGTTTGTAGCATTGTTGTTACACAGTAAGGCTATATGAATAAAAATCATCAGCATTTTCTGCCGTAGAATTATTTCTTTCTCCCTCTTTCTGACCCTCTTCTCCTTTACTTAAATTCAGTCATATCAGGCCTCCGAGCATAATTGTCAAGGCTTCACATGATGACCATGGTTTAAAAACCAACCAAAAAATGAAACCACTTGGACAATTGATTCTCAGGACAAATGGTTCAACCTTTCAGTTCAAACCCCAGCCAAGCGGTTTTTGGGTCCAAAACTGGGCCCAGAGCCATGTGACCTGTTAGTTCTTGCCTTCTTGGGTCTACGTCAAACGGTCCAAAATCCATGCCTTGAATTATAGTAATTAGGTGCTTGCCCAAGCGATAAAAATCACAAGCCGCGTATGCATCATTACTAATAAGTTTTAACATTGAAATTTAAAGCATCCAAAGGTTTTTGAAAGAGAACAGAAAGAAGAATAAGGAGGTTCTCTTCCTTTACGTACTTTTTATCTATTCTTTTTTCATAAAAAATTATACATTTGCATTTGCTGATTTTATATGAAATTGCTTTATATCTTTGAAAGTATTGAAATTAATATATTAAAAAAACTATTGCTCTATCCTTTACACTTTAGTTGATGTTTTGGAGGGGCCAAAAACCCACTTTATTAGGTTTTGATCCAACCTCCACTTAGTAATTGCATATAAATAATGGTTTTAATAAAATGTTTGGGGGCCCACCTAGATACTTGGCTCTGCCCCTGATCATTGTGACGTGTGAGAAGCAATGTTTTAAAAACCAGTGCAAAAAATACACATACATTAAATGTATATAACTTGTGATTCAATGATCGGATTGAATGGGTCAACAGTTCAACTCTCGGGGCCAAATGGATTTTACCAATAGTTTTTTTTGTCAAACGCTAGGTTTCAGTTAAATCGGATCTGAAATTGTGATGATTCAAACGGACCATCTAAATCAATGGCAGGTTGAAAACACTCGTGAAAGGTCAAACTAAGAGCACGGGCATCCAAGTGCACAAATTTGTGGGGAGATGTTTCTGATGTGTGGATGGATGCGGTGCTCTTAGAGTTCTCAATTTCAAGAATTCCCATGTCATTAAATCATGCTTTTCTTATTTTACACATACATATAGTTGTAAAGCAGGTCGAGCCATCCATGAGTCGGCGCAGCCCGTTCATTGTAGCAATGGGGTTGTCACAACCTTGGCACAAACCTTTGTGTCATGTTGGGCTTGGGTTTTGAGGCCCAAAGGCCAGCACAACACGAAAAAATGGGTCGTGCCAACACAGCTAGTTACTGACCAACACGGCACAACATGCCATGCACCAACCTACCCAAATAATATAGGCATTGGGGACCCCTACAACTATTTTTCACTTTTTTGGAGGGGTTTACAGAAATAGCTCTAAATAGCTATGAACAACTAGTTTGGGGGTATTTGTGTATTTTGGCTTTAGGGAGGAAAAATGACTTAAATGCCCATAAAAGCTATATAACCGTTAGTTTGGAGGTATCTTGTAAAGTGACAAGTATCTTTGTGAAAGACCGAAATTCCCCTCCCAACAACTATAAAATTGTTAGTTTTTAAGGGTATTTTGGTTAGTTGAATTTTATTTTTAACTCTTACAAACACCCTTACCCTCCATCATTCTCCTCACACCAATTCTCATACTCTCATATACTCAAACATTTTCTCTCATACTCTCATAGTCTCTTGTTTTTTAGTCCCTAATTCTCAACTTTGTTCAAGTTTCAGCAAAGAGAGGGCTTGCTCAAATGTCTCAAGTTAGCAATTTGGAAGGCTTAGAAGTTTCATCAATTGAAATCAAGTTGAGATTTTGGACCGGTAGATTGGGTAAATGGTAATCAATTTTCATTTTTTAGGGTTTCAATATTTCAAACTTTTTTAAAATGGTCAATTCCTCTCAAAATCCTTTTCCTTACAACTTCAGCTTCAATGTTGTCCAGTCATAGTATGATAACACCGATATCAGCTCATGAAAAGCTCAATTTGGCTCGTTATAAACCAAACTTCGAGCCGAACTCAAGCCAAAATTGAATGGTGATTGTATTTTCTATTTGGGATTTATGTTGAGTATTTATGTTTTTCCTATAAATTAATTAATGGATTTTTGTTAATATCTTTATAAATATGGTTGAATATGTTTAAATGTATTTGAATATATTTGAATCTATGTTTATAGGATTGTAAACTATAATTAATTTATTTAAAAAAAATGGAATGAAATAAAAATAAAAATAAAGTTAATTTGACATCATAAAAAAATAGAAAGAATAGGGGTGCCCATAGGCCTTGAGAATCCCCATGAAAACAGAAATGGAGAAATCCCTATCTCGTTGGTGTGGACAGGGATCAAGAACAGGATGGGAACTTGGGGAGTGGCTCCCTATCATCACCCTGCCCCTTTGCCAATCCTTCTCCTAGAGAGTAGAGAGATGACCTATCAATAGAGGTGTAAATGGATCAAATTCGAATTGAGTCAAACAATATATGAATTCGATATCCAATAGATATTTATAATTAATATTTGAATTCGATTAAATATCCAAATATTCGATTCGATTTGAATTCGACCCATTAATTATTTTAGGTAATTAATAAATATATAAAATAAATATTTTATTTATATAAAGTATATAAAACATTTAAATATTTTATATATTATATATAAGATTAAATAATCTGTCGAATTTGAATATTTATCGAATCAAATCAAATCATATCTGAATTCGACTTGATTATGTTGAATCTAAAATTCAAAATTGGATTTTCGAATACCGTTGACACCCCTACCTATCAGCATTTGAATTTTTAAGTCCTAACATGTCCAACATGTCTCTAACCACCTCACTAACAACCTAATTTTGTCTTAGGGTCTCTTTGAGTTGCTCTTCCCTCCCGTGTCATTCCTTTTAATCACAGATCTTTATTGTATGCCCTTAGCTCCAATCAAATTAATGTACAGATACATTTATTGTAAATGAATAAAAGTACATTATTATTTCATGTTGATATTGGTATGTTTCTATGAAATTACCCCTTAAACTGGACACTTATGAGACTCGTGTTAGTTTAGAATGTTCTCAGACGTTGGATAGACTTCGGGAGTTAATGTTGCCAAGGTTGACACTGAAGTGCTGCCAAAGAAGTTGGGGCAGCTTGTCTTAACTGTTAGGGTTAGACCCAAAGCAGATGCAGTGTGTATTTGGTTGAAACACTGAACCCAGACTATTTTCTAGTTATGCCCTGAACCTTGGAGATTGATGGAAAAAATTGGAAAGTTAAACATAACCCCTAGACTTGATTATGGTACTGCACTAGGTGTCGGATTGGGCTAGCTTTGATATGCCAATCAGTGAGATCCATTGAGGATCAAAACCTGAGTATGTTGGGGCAGTCTGAGAATTCATCTGAGTGGGTGATCATAGTGATAGGATTGGCCCCTTTGTCGAACAAAGTGAATGATAGGACTTACACTCTCTGATGGAAACCTAAATTGCCGGCAATGGATTTCAACTGTGTTTGAGATTTGGTTTGCAATATAAATATATATTGCAAAAAATTTTAATTCCCGGGATACATCCAAGCAGAGAGTGTGACACTGCACCTTGCAGCCAGGGGAGAGGTCCTCCCCTGTCAGGCAGTGTTTGATCATTATGGGCCGAGAGGTTAAGTGTAAGAGACCATTAAAGGTTGATTACCTAATAGGCTTTATCTTACTTAAGTCCATTATCCTCGGGTCTTCATAAGATGACTGAATTCAATGATCATTTAAGTGTAAATGTTGGGCCCATATTGAGCCCATAGTGATGTGCTCAGGGGTTCACTGCATTTAGCAATGAATTCGGCCAAGCCTTTTTGCAGAGGTTGGGACAAACCCATGTGGATTTATGTGAGGTCATTGTGGGGTCTCACGCCATACAAATCAGGCCCAAGTTGGCCATGCAACACCCTTGGGTCGTGAGCCTTATAGCTGATGGGTATAAGGCCCATAATTAATATGATTAATTTTACATGTGACATGGGACTAATATGGGTTTGGATCTGGGTATAGAGCACCTAATCTTATAAGATGATAAGGTATATCTCTAATTAGAGTTCAGATCTGATTTAGATCTGGATTATCTCCTAAATAGATTAGGAGATAGCTCCATAAGAGATTATAAAAGAGGAGGAGGTGGACCAGTTCAAGACAGTTTCATATTTTTGCAGTTTTTTGTTCTCTCTACACCCTTTTGTCTCCCAGTTTTTTCCAGTTCAACCTTAGCTATTTAGGACTGATATAGATCAATTTTTCCTTTGATTTTTACAAGAAAAATTCAGTGGATATCAGGCTCAACTTCCCTAATTCGATCCAAGAAATTGGGTTGCAGTTTTGCTGAAAAGTGTGTTATTGAATTTGAACCGGCTTCAATTATACACTGCGTCATCTTTAGTAGAGGTTGGTTTTAGGACTGATTTCGGCGTGAACTTCCACATTGGGATTTGCTTTTGTGGTATCTGTATCAGATATACATCCTCTTTGATTGGTTTCAAATCTAGTCTGATTCAATGTAAGACCGACCTTAAAAAATGCAATTTTTCAAAACATAGAGAATTCAATTCCCAAAAGAATTAGGAAATTTTTGAAATTTCGTCCAGCCATCTAGCATGGTTCGGTGATCCATATGATGGACCCTAACCCTTCCAACAGTTGACACCCCTACCTATCAGCATTTGAATTTTTAAGTCCTATCATGTCCAACATGTCTCTAACCACCTCACTAACAACCTAATTTTGTCTTTGGGTCTCTCTGAGTTGCTCTTCCCTCCCATGTCATTCCATTTAATCCACATATCTTTCTCCTAAAAATTACAGCAATGGTTGGATTGACATTTTGGTATGAATTGTCTTCATGATTTAAGAGTTTTAGACTTTTAAACTTAAAGAAGTAACTCAATGACTAGAACTGTTATGGTTTATTTGCTTTGCAGTCAGAATTGGAATCGAAATCAGAATCAAAATATGTCAGAATTGAAATCGGAATAGGAATTGAAATTCGATAGGGGATGGAATGGTCATTCCCTCAAATGGGAGAATCCCATTCCACTAGAAATGGGAATGGGATTCTCATTAAGTCCAACAAAACAGTTGGAATCAGAAAGGCCCATTCCACTTTTGATTCTAAACCCCTCTTCCCACAAACTAAACAGGCCTTTAGATTTCTTTTTGGTTGTGATCAACATGAACTTGATTTACATTCACTTGAAATGAGGAAAAACACTCTACACTTTGTTACAAAGACCTTCAAATTAATGAAAAAGAGAAAGATTAAAAAACTTAAACCTCCCTTGACATTTCACATATATACAGAAACATCCCCTCATTTTTCATATTAGACTAAAATCTCTTTTGTTGGGTGAAGTTATTAGACAAAGATCCCCCCTCCCTTAACAATCCTTTAAGATCAGTTATCACATGTTGCTAAAATATTTCAAAAATCCAAAATTGCCCCTTAATGATACTTTGGCCACGATTAAATACCCTAAATCGTGAAAATTTGATCATTGTAGATATTTGGTTTGTATATTTAGGTTGCTACAATTAAGGGTGTAAATCGATTGGTTTGGGTTTGGATCCAAACCTTATCAAATCAGATTTGGACGGTCCATTATAATTATTGGATTGGGCCAATCCTAAATAAATTGGTCTATATTCTTATTGGTTTGAATTAGACCTAAACCAAATTTCCAATAATCCGATCATGAGGTCAAACCCTTGTTCAATTTGATCAATCAAAACTAAAACCAGCATAAAATCACTTTTACGAAAGCACTTTTATAAAAGTAATTTTATGAAATGTATTTTTACGAAAGCACTTTTATAAAAATACTTTTACGAAAGCACTTTTATAAAAGTAATTTTATGAAATGTATTTTTACGAAAGCATTTTTATAAAAGTACTTTTATAAAAACACTTTTATAGTAGTTTAACAAAGGCACTTTTACAAAATGACTTTAATAAAAGCACTTTTACAAAAGTGTTCTTTCAATGCCAAAAGTGCTTTTATATAATTTTTTATCTTTCATTTAGTTTGGATTGGATCCAATCCAATCTGTTTACATTTTAATGGATTGGATTTGGTTTGTATTGGATATGGACTGGATTGTGTCCAGTCCATTTGTAAGTGGACTCACATTGGATTGGATCTAATTGGACCAAATCCAGTCCAATTGACACCTCTAGATACAATACATAATTTATTTGTAATCTTGCCAGATTGTCATGGGGGTAATTGTTGAGGCCCCGTGCGGCACTCGAATGGGGCAAGTAAGCCAAAGCAACAAAGAAAGCACACACAAAAAGGCAACAAGATGGCACACAAATTAGCAAAAGGCTATTTGTATTGCATTAATAGATGGCAAGCACAAGCACACGTGCTTAACCTTTACACGCTACTGATTCACTCGACTACCTACCTCCCCTCAAAGATTATGTTAAGCTTTAGGGGGAGTGACAATAAGAAACATCAAAAAGGTAAAAAATCATACTACAGAATTACAATAATGCCATTGGCAATCCCCCATACAAATGCAATGTCCCACACAAGACACACACTTGGACACTCGGATGGCATGCTGTGGGCGTGGTGATGGCACTTGAAGGCGTGGAAAAATGGTCACTTGTGACATTCTCCCCCACTCAATTCCGTCTTCGTCCTTGAAGACCAGCTCCAGCTTGTGGCTCGAACTTCTTGTTGGTGAAGGAAGGTTCTTCAACTGCTCCACGAACAGGGTTTCTTCCAAGGCCCGGATAGGAGGTTGGGTGGAAGGTTTTTGGATGTTCTTGACGGTGGGAAAACCTATGGCTAGTTCCTAAGTTAAGTCCCTACTTGGCTGCTTCAAGGTAGGATTTTGGATGTTCCCCGGTGGTGGTAGGAAAACTTGTGGCCAAGGCTGGGTCAAAATGATGGTTTGGATTTTTCAAGTATTGGTTCCCCTGCATATTTGTCCAAGGATGGTTGCTCACCATGCTATTACGTGATTTGGCTTGAGGAGGGGTGAGAATGGGATTGTTCCTATACAGTTTGGGTGGCACTCGCTCTCCCAGATGAGTGAGGTAGTGGGTACGGCTACAGTTGAAGTTGGCATTGGGTCTTCTCTTGAGCCCATCTGTTGCGGGCGTATGCGGCTTCTACTACGAAGGTAGCTTTCGCTCCTGCTACTGGTGTTGTGGCAATGTTGGCGTTGGCACTGACGTCTTCTGGGAGTTGCTACAATCACTTCTACTTGCAGTAATGGTGGTTGTTGTAGATCTCTTTACCATCCCTTGATGTTGAGGTTGGTGTTGGAGCTACAAGGCTGAAACTTGCTTCTTCTTGGTACTGACTGTGGCGATCATGTTGACCATGCAAGGTAACTGCTCGTCCAAGATCATCAAAGTATCAAGGTGAGGCATCGGTGCCGCTTTTGTCTGTACCAAGAAGTCCATTAGGACAACATCAAAATCATCCATGTGAACAACGGAGAGATCAATCTCCCCATCCCAGGTGCCGAGTTGTAGCCTAACTTGGCGAGCTATGCCTTTAGTAGGTTTGGCACCTGTGTTAACTACTTTGAGCCAGCCTGGCTCTCTAGAGATGGCCAAATTAAGTCTCTTGGCCTCTGCAATGGATATGAAGTTGTGAGTGGCCCCTGTGTCAACTAGGGCCTTAGTCAGCCTTCCGCCGAGGCTTATATCAACATACCTCAGTCCTCTCTTGACTAAGGCGGGCTGCTTCGAGGTAGCCCCCTTCTTCATCATAGCATTAAAAAGCTGGAGGGTGCCCACTCTTGGCGCCTGGGTACTCCGTTCCCCATTACTCTGCTCGTCATCACTTAGTTTGGCGATGATGGCATTCAACTTCTCCCGCTTTGGGCAATCCCTGGTCAAGTGCTCATCCCCACAAATGTAACAAGTGGGAGGACAGCTTGGTCTCCCTTGATATTTGTTGTTGTAGTAGCTTCGACTTCCTTGTGGTCGCTTCCCTTTGTGGTATTCGACTAGTTTGTGGTTGAAGGTCGGCTTCTCCTTTGGGGGATTTGGTTGTCTATCTCCCCTACTCAAATGTGTGGCACGCGGGCTGACTATTTTGCTTCCTTCATCATCTGACAGTCTCAGTTCACCAAGTTGTTCGGCCACGGCCATGGCAGAGGAAAGGTCATGAACATTACGTCGTTGGAGCTCAAGCTCGGCCCAAGGCTTTAGGTCATCCATGAAGTTGAACAATAAGTCCTTGTCGGACATATCGGTGACTTCTAGTGTGAGGGCTGAAAATTCTTTGACATATTCATGGAACGAGTCGCCATGCTTGAGAGTTTTCATCTTGCGGCGAGAGAGGTACTACACGTTCTCCGGGTAGAACTGTCTCTTTAGCTCTCGCTTAAAGTTAGCCCAGGTACGAATAGCACACGTACCATGTTCTATGTCAACACACCTTCTGCACCACCACAACATAGCGACATCAGTCAAATACATAGTAGCAGTACGCACCTGAGTCGTTTCATGAGTCACATTAGCTGCGGCAAGGTACTATTCCATTTGCCACAAGAAGTTGTCAAGCTCCTGTGCGTTGCGGGCACCCGAATAGGGAGTTGGCTCCCTAATCTTGATGTGGGAGGGAGTATGTGCAAATGAGGTGCTGGCTGGATTGGTGATGGCCCTCTTCAAGATTGCACATTCAGCTTTGAATTCCTCTAGTTGAGCTTGGACGTCGGAGGAGGCACACGCGGCTGACTTCATTAAGGCCCACTCCGCTTTCATTTCATCTAATTGGGCCTGGACGGCCATTGATGTGGAGATGGTTCTTCTCCATGTTGCCCATTCTTTCTTCATCTCATCGAGCTGGGCTTGAAAACTGTCAAGCTTGTCTTGGACCTTTGAGTTGGATGAGCTTGCTTCTTGTTGGCGCGTAGTGCTGCAAATTTCCTTGAGCATGCCATTGATTATGTCACGGACCTCATCCACAACTCCACTCAGGCGGCCTTCCGTCTCGACCAGTGTACTGTCCATGGCTTCCATGTTTTGATGCAGCTCGTTTATCAAGTCTCGCATCTCACTTACGATGGCTTCACAACGTAGCATGTGCAAGTCAATGGTTGCATGTTTGTTGGTAGATTTCTCACATTTGTTGGGCTTCGGTGCCTTGTCCTTGCCGATGTCGTCGTCGGGTGCATCGTCGAGCTCATGGGATGTGGAGAGTCCATGCTCAATCTCCTCCATGGTGTCTTTGTTGTGTTTCATGCTGTCACTCTCGTCACGGGTCAAATAGGTAGGAAGGAGCTACCAACTGTCACGGGGGTAATCGTTGAAGCCCCATGCGGCACTCGAATGGGGCGAGTAAGCCTAAGCAACAAAGAAAACACACACAAAAAGGCAACAAGATGACACACGAATTAGCAAAAGGCTATTTGTATTGCATTGATAGATGGCAAGCACAACCACACAGTTCAGTGTCGAGGGGATCTCGTGCTTAACCTTTACACACTACTGATTCACTCGACTACCTACCTCCCCTCAAAGAGTACATTAAGCTTTTGGGGGAGTGACAATAAGAAACATCAAAAAGGTAAAAAATCATACTACAGAATTACAATAATGTCATTGGCAATCCCCCCATACAAAATACATGCAATATCTCACTCAAGACACACTTGGACACTTGGATGGCATGTTGTGGGCGTGATGATGGCACTTGAAGGCACGGCAAAATGGTCACCTGTGACAAGATGTCCACGAGCTCGTGTCCTGATTTCTACAATTTTAACCACTCTATGCAATCTGCTCCATCAATAGTTAGTCGGTTCAGTGAAATGGGAACATATTTATCTAGGTTGAATGTAATTTAGTGCGAAGATGTATATGGGCCGAAATGTGTATGAGATTCAATCTTTCATAATACGTCTAGGAATATCTAGAATGAGAATAAATTTAGCTTCGAGCAATTATCTCTAAGGATTTCTCTCACGTTTTTTCAAGTACAAGTACTAGGCTCAAGTAAAAATAAACTGTCATGAGGTTTGATCTGCACCTCACTTTATTTGCAGTGGTGGTCCACTGGTCTGTCTATACATTAGGAGACTATGAAGACGCTACTTTAAGAAAATCTCACATCTCAATTTTAATCAGCTTGCTGTAATCCTACTATTTTGAAAATTTGAAGAATTAAAAAAAAAAGTGAAATGCACTTTATGATAATTTTATTAGCCATAATTTAACAAGGGAAGTATTAGTCCAATTTAAAAAGAGGGGAGGTTTCAGTGTTTACAACAAATATTGAGGGAGGCTAAGTCTCTTACCCAAAAGAGAAATACACATTACCTCCCCTGAATGCCATGTTTATCATTCTCTCCTTTCTTTATGTATTACAAGTTAAAGCTTTTATCCAATCGGAGTATCACAAGCCCCAACGGGATGGCACTAAACAAAGGTATCGGACTGGTGAAACAAACCGACCCCATATAGTTGAGACAAGGTTTAGATAATGATGAATTTAAGCTTTTATACCCTCGAGAGGATCACATGCCCCAATTTCATGTGTATATCTTTTGCATCCGGACCATTGGAGCAATACCAATTAGATGGTCAGAAACATGTCAACTGCATGGATCAGACAGCGGAAAACCTACATCTATTATAGCCTGCAGCACCAGGATTTTCTTAAATAATTATCCAATCGGAGTATCACAAGCCCCAACGGGATGGCACTAAACAAACGTATCGGACTGGTGAAACAAACCGACCCCATATAGTTGAGACAAGGTTTAGATAATGATGAATTTAAGCTTTATACCCTCGAGAGGATCATATGCCCCAATTTCATGTGTATATCTTTTGCATCCGGACCATTGGAGCAATACCAATTAGATGGTCAGAAACATGTCAACTGCATGGATCAGACAGCGGAAAACCTACATCTATTATAGCCTGCAGCACCAGGATTTTCTTAAATAAAATAGGGATTTTCTTGCTTTTTTCCCTTCTCAATTCATTTTTTCAAAAGCAAAGAAAATCTTCCACTAGTAGCAACAACTCTTGGTGGAAGTATTCCCGCCTGCAGAGAAGTGGTATAAGTGTTTCCCTTCTACATAACAAAATGGGAGAAAAGTGCACTTCTCGAATGAATTAAACCGGTTAAATTCCTTTGTGATAAATTATGAAGAATTGCAAGGATTGAGAATGCACCAACTTGCATGACTCGCTGCCTATTTGGAGCGCAGGCCAGGAACATTCCTGAGCCCCATCTTTCCAAGAACAAGTTTTGGGATGGCAGGAGAATTGTCTAACCCCATGCTCCTGCTGAATTCATTTGCAAGTTCCACAAGCCGGCATTTGTCTCGGCCTACAATCTTGTTCGAATTGTAGAAGCCAAGCCAGGCTTGGTATGCTGCTGCTTTGTTCTTCATCTCTACATGGGACAATGCCCGTTCCACCTGTTCAGTCAACCCTCATCTAAATTAGTACTAGTCTTAAAAGTAACCCATAAAAGAGTCAGAGATCCAGGGAAAAAAACCAGACTTCTACTACTCTTAAGGCATTCATAAAAGTAACAAGGCACAAGCAAGGTTCAAAACATCAAGACATGTGGGCGTGTATCGACAAGTACATATCAGTTTTCAGAGTCACCGAAATGCTAAATAATGGGAGTTGGATCATTTCAATTGTTTTGATGGTTAACTCTTGATGTGAGATACCCTGGCGTGTATCGACAAGTACATATCAGTTTTCAGAGTCACCGAAATGCTAAATAATGGGAGTTGGATCATTTCAATTGTTTTGATGGTTAACTCTTGATGTGAGATACCCTTGTCAAGTTATCAAATCAAAATAATAAATAAATGGCCTTTTTTACAGTCCACTCCACCTCAGAATTCATAAATTAATTTCCCAAATGTATTTACTTTGATAAGTTACACCTCCATACTGTGCTGGGTCCAGAGAAATATTCCCAAAGCCAGCTTGAGGGAGTTCCATGGATCATGATACTCCATACTACCTAAAATTCTAGATTTTATTGTTACTAAAATTCTAGATTCCATTGATGAGTTACACCTCCATACTCCATTCTAGATTCTATTGTTACAACAAAAAGTTTCATGTGACACACAATGTGTATATTTATCTTCATGCTTTTATTTTTGTTAGCGTCTATGTGGTCAACAATGGTAGGATGAAAGTTTCAACCCTCAGGGTTTAGACACTAGTTTGACAAAACCAGCAGAAGCTGGAACCAATGGTTGTGCTCTAACCCTGCTCCTGATGTTTTCCAGGTTTCTACAGCCATGGCACATTTAGAAGCATTAAGGATGAAAATTTCATCTTCCTTCTGGAAGGGTAAGGGATAAATAAGAGAAACAGGAATGCCATCAATACTCACTTTCTTCTTTGTATCTGGATCAACTGAGGGCATTGAGATCTTTTCTATTGGCAAATCTTTGACACTTGACAAAAAGAACTCCTCCCAAGGTGCCAGCAACAAAACTCCTTGCCCTTCTTTACCCTTTCGGCCAGTTCTACCAAGTCGATGAATATACTGTTCTCTGTCAGACGGCAAACCAACCTGCATTTGCAATGATCAGCATATTAATCTCTGTTAAGCTGTATGGAGAAACCTTAAAAACAAATTAACAAATTTCACCCAATAAACCAAGCTAATTGAAGAAAGCATCCTCTAATGGCTTTTACTTATCCCTCAAGAAGCAAGAGCCCAACCAGAAATTTCTCTTGGAGGGCCGGAACAAAAATACTGAAGATAACTTACAATGATTAACCATAGATCAAGAGAGAGCAAAAACAATGCATAATTTGTTAATTTATCATTTAAAGCTCTTTAGATTGTATAATTGTAATTGAAACCTTACAAATTGTAAATGTTTTTTATGTTTGACATTTTATAATTTTTAAATCAATTTGACCTAAAATTTAGCCCAAAATATGCTGACGTTAAGTAAAATTTCAATATCTACAGAAACTGTAACAAATAAAAAATGGTATTTTAATTTCTTCATATAGAACCAAACAAAAATCTCCAATGTTTCAGAAAGATTTGACGAAACTAAAAGACAAATTGAACTTCAGTGAACTTTACATTCATGCTTTATATAGAAAACTAGAAAAGTTATTAAAATTTTTTGCATACCAAATTCTTATATTGGGTTGGTAGGCATCCAACTTAATTCACTCAATTATCATTTTTGCAATTGTAAATGCACTATCTAACAAGTAACAACATTACTATTTTTCTTAATTTTATGTTCAAATGCAAGGAGAAAAACTTAGACGGATTCAATTACCATCTCACAAGAACAAACAATAAGAACCTTTCGGATAATAATGTTTTAAGCTAAAAATACCATCAATATAATACATAAAAATTGTCTCTAAGTTAAGCATATCTAAGCATGTACATCACAAAAGAATTTATTAATAAGAAGTCAAACCACATATATAATACAATGCAGAAAACTAGCAATAATCTTACTAGCATGGAACCACTAAAAATAAGGCCTGTTTGAGAGAGATATGCCCAGTTTTCTTCTCTTCTACTTATTTCTGACTAGAGGATGGGATAGAGGGACAGGGAACTCTGCTTAATAGGGAGGGATTATGTTATTTTGGAAGAGTTAGGGTGTCAATTTCTTATAATGAACAAGTTCAAGGTTCAAAACATTGATACCTCCCCATACGCTGAAAGGGGTGTATTAATACTATGAACCTTGCGCTTTTTTTTTTATTTTTAGTTTTTTAGGTATATTGGTAAGCAAAAGATGCAATACGATACACCCGATACAGGGCGTATTGTATCGAAATTTTGAACCTTGAACAAGTTTACTGATCAAAGGAAACTGATTATTCAAATTGAAGAGTTGAAATAGCCCTTTGCCGATTTTTTATATTCCTGGTAATCCTAGCCGCTGCCAATTGAAAGATAGTATGTTATTTATATGATAAATGGCAGTTTTTTGATAGCCAACCCATAATGCATGTTATCCCTTTTTGCTGAAAAAAAAAATAAAGCTTCTTGTAATTCATTTTTGGTGACTATCAAGAAGGAAGAACAAAGGAGTTGTCGAAATCATAGGTAAAGTTGGCAGTGTTCTCAAGAATAGGCATCAATCTGTTGATTTCTTACCCTTCTTCCTTCAGTACCTAAAGTGGGTACAGCCCACATAAGTAGAGCTTCCATTCATTCAAACTGCTATACCATTTAAGCACCACCTACCAGGTACTATATAGAAACAGAATAAACACACAATAGTCTAGATTACCTGAACATAATGCCTACTTTAAAACATCTAAAGCAAGCAAAGATTAACATTACATCACCTGTATAACTAGTGTAACATCTGGATAATCAACTCCACGAGCGGATACATCAGATGTCACAAGAATAAGACCTTTTGACCTTCGAAATTCATCAGAAACCCTGGTTCTGTAACTCTGTGGTTTTCTTGAATGGATCTCCCGAACATTCAAGTTCAGCTCAGAAAGAAGATCAGCAACAAGTCTTGTGACCATTGCAGTTGTGCAGAATACAAGAACCTGAAGCCCCCATAGCATAATGTGGGTTATTTATGGTACATGCTTGGAGAATGCAATTTATATGTTGTACTATATATTTAGAAACATGGAACCTATATTTTAAATAACACTTGCATTTTCTATTTCCACAAACTTTTCTTATTTTTCACTTCTAACCATCCAAGTCATTTTTTAAGAAAACCAAAAAAGAAAACAAAATGGCAGAAAACTTGTCTTGCCAATAAACTCCATAGAAGAATATATAGTGACTATACCTTGTAATCAACATTATCTGAAATGTGCTCCTTTAGAAGAACAAATAGCAGTGAAAAATGCTTGTCGAGTGGAGCAACTAAGTGCTTCTGGATGACCTGAAACAATCTCAATTTGAAATTTGTTTTGATTACAATTTAGTGTGGAGAATGAAAAGGAAGCAAACACACAGTCAGTTTCTCTCATGACATCTTAAAGACATAAAAAATCGATAAACTAAAATATGAACCAATAAAAGTGTCCACCTGTGAGTGTGTCTCCTCACTACCCTCCGCAACTGTGTTTACAAATTCATGGTCTCGCCTCAAAGCAATATGACTGATTTGGCGGACCTGCATAACAAACAGCTTACTGGGAGCTTTCCATAGTGTAATATTAATTTGTGTTTGAGAAAGAATAGAACCTCTTCTGGAATAGTTGCAGAAAATAGAAGTGTTTGACGCTGTTTCGGAACTGCAGCAATGATCTTCTCAATGTCTTTTCGAAATCCCATATCTAATAAATGGTCAGCCTCATCAAGGACAAGCACCTTTACACCCATCAGCCGAGTTGCAAATCCTGCTGTGTTCTCAATATGGTCTCTAAGCCTGCCAGGTGTGGCTACAAGAATCTGAGAATTTCAGGAGTTGAAGGTAATTTAATAAGGTTGACCCCCTACTTGATAAATGCCACATATTCAGGGATAAAGTCATAGAACCACAAATTTGGTATCTTCTACAAAGATATCCTTGACACTCACTTGGCAAGGGTTTGCTTGCATGCGCTTCTGTTCCAGAGCAAGTCTTGTGCCACCTATAACAACTTGTACACCAATAGAAGGATGATACTTCAACAAAGTGTTGGCCTCTGCAGCGGCTTGCGTTGCAAGCTCTCGTGTTGGACATATAACAAGCACACTGATAGGGGGCCTCTTTTGATCACGGTCAATGGGAGGTGATTTTACAATTACTTCAATTGCTGGAAGCTGAAATTAAGAACTTCAATGACGAGTATGAAGAAAACCTATTGGCATCTCTTTCATAGTGCCACTAAACAATGATTGTTGTTTTAATAGGTAAGCATGCATTCATGAAGAAACAAAAAGGTGAGGCATTTTACCAGAAATGCTACAGTTTTTCCAGTGCCTGTTCTTGCCTTGGCCAAGACATCCTTGCCTGCAGAGTAAAATCAGTTTATAGTTAGCTCTAGTGAAATACTTTTTTCTTTTTTTCTTTTTTTCTTTTTTTTTTTTTTTTTTTTTGCTTTGCCCCACATCTGGGGGACTGATATAGCTCTGGTGAAAAAACAAAGACAAAAAAGGCACAGAAAGATAATCTAAACCATCATCAATCAAAAAGATGATCCTAACCATCCAAGATTGCTTTTTTCTCTTTTCTTCTTCAAGAAATGTTATAGATTGGACGCCCGGGTAGTCCTTATATGTTTTTTCTCAGATCAGCACATAAGGAGTCCTTATGTTGCTCTATCCCCTCCATACATGCAAGGAAATTGCTTAGATGGGTCTGAACAGAAGTAGCATATGGACACACCCTGATACATCTTCTAAGGATACACCATCCCTATACAGATTTCAGCTTTAGCTGCTAAAATGAGAATTCCCTACAAACACTTATTTGAGCAGACATACCCTCCGCAATCCCCACACAGGTTTCAGTTTTAGCTGCTGAAATGAGAACTCCCTATAAGCACTTATTTTTACAGGCATACCCTCCACAGAGACAACAAACTTTTGTCTAAGCAAGTTCAACTATTTCAGCTCAGTTGAACAAATACTGATGTGTCTTGCAATCTATTTAAGGATATTGGATAAATTTGAACTCTGATATCTAAAAAGCACAAAAGCTCTTTTGACAGCTTTGATATCTGAAAACAGCAAATCTGCTTTTCTGCTTTTTCAGAACCTCTGTAATATTAAAAAAAAAAAAAAAGAGGGTATTTTAGTCATTATGAGTCATCTAAAACACATCTACTCGCATTCCACTCATGAGCCACCTATTACCATTTCTCATAGGTATGGTTCAGATATTGACATAAACAAGATCAAACCTATGAAAAGCAAGTCCTTCGATGTCAGACCCTGTTTCAGCATTTTTTTTATCAATATGTTTCAGCATTATCAAACACCACCTAAATGAACCAATGGTTCGTACTTGATGAATAAAGGAGAAAAGTCTGTGTATCTCCAACGACAAAACACCTTGAATATGCTGACTTGGACAAAACACTAGTTTATACAGCAACTCAAAACATTTTGATTACTTCTTTAGGGGATGTTTGGAACCGTGGCCGTTTTTCAAAAAATGGTACCACGTCAGATCCACATAGGCGTTTCAACAAACGCCCATATATATGAACTATTTCCCCCAACGGTTGACTGATGTGTATCCTATGTGGTGCTTACCTGTCAGCACATACATGAAAAATGGTAATGAAAATCACCTTACCAAACAGCATAGTGTTGCTCACTGCCTACGTGGCAGTAGTGTTTTTTTGTGAAAAACGGGTCTTGGAAGCATGGGCATTTTTCTTGAAAATCGGTCCCAAAAAGCGCCCACGCTTCCAAACACCATCTTAGGTGTTTTGGGTTTTTACCATAGTTATCAAGGCAACGCCTAGGTGACAAGGCGCCCTTAGAGGCTCGCCTCACCTAATCACCGAGCAGTTTTCTATAGTATGTTAGACAAAACTTTTATATTCTTAATTTTTTGAGGTTATAGTTTTAAAATAGACATTTTTAAACTAAAATATTCATTTTGAGTGTTTATATACTAATTTATTTTTATTATTTTCTTATTTGTTAGGGTTTAATCAACACAAACATTGCTAAATGCTGTATTGAACCCTGAAAGACTTCAAAACCTGAACCAATAAGTAAGGAAGAACTTAAAATGTTTTCTAATCAACACATTTACTTCTTTTTCTTTACTAATTTTGTGTCTATACTATATACCAATTTTCTTCTTCCACCTTTTCTTTTCTTCTTTTCCTATAACAGAAATAGGGTTCAGCCCTTATATTTTTTGAAATTTCTTTTCTTTCTTTTTTTCTCATGAATATGTTGGAATATGTTGATTTCCTATACTTTAACATGAAGTTTATACTTTTCTCATGAAAATTATGGATAATTATTAAGGAAATATGATTATGGAACCTAGGGAACTACCCTAGGGTACATATTTTTACTTGAAAAAATCCATCGCCTAAGAGACTGCAACAAGGCGCCCCCTGTCGCCTAGCCTCGCCTTGGCACCTTGAAAACTATGGTTTTTACTTAAATATCATGAACCATGTTTAAGGAACAAACCTTTCAGGATGATGGGGAGAGTTTCCTCCTGCACCATAGTCATTCTCTCATATCCAGCATCCTTTATTCCCTTTAGTGACAAGGGAGAGAGGGAACATTGATCAAATCTGTAGACATAAAATGAATATCCAGATAACAATCAAAAGAAGGATCTAGAGAAACAACATAAAATTAGTGATTGTTAATTCATTGATCCTATTGGAAACATGAATTTTATTGTTCCTTTGTAAAATTTCAAATTTAGTAGTTAAAAAACAAAAAATATTTATGCATCCAATCTCAAAAAAAAAACTAAGGAATGTGTAACTGACATTATAAAGTGGAGTGAGGGACTCACTTTTCACCTGCTACAATGTAAAGCATAGGCTTTATACACCCATTCCTATTGGAAACATTAATTTTATTGCTCCTTTGCAAAACTTCACCTTTAGTAGTTAAAAGCAAAAATTGTTTATGCATCCGATCTCAAAAAATAAATAAAACTGAGGAGATTTTCATGTTATTTCCCATTTCTAGTGAGGAACTGACATTAAAAACTGGACAGACTCACACTTTTCACCTGCTACAGCGTAAAGCATAGGCTTTATACATTCATTCTTTGATGAATTGGATTAACTAAAACAAAAATACAAATAGTTCATGTAGACTTTTCCATATTCTTAGTTTGTCCTAGGGAATATCATAGATTGCACGGTAGATGGGTCCCATCTTGAGTCTTTGTCATAATATTGTTCTTTCGGTAATATTGTTCTTAACATCTAAAGGTCATATATTTGTAGAAAACTTCAAACAAGCACCCATGTGCTTTTTGCTTTAATTGTTCATACCATCTTATGTGCTGCCACTTAGAGTCTTGCTGGAATTAATTGATTAAAGGTGAGGATGCTGGGTGCCCTGGCATCAAATATCCAAGCCTCATGTAAATGACATTGCATAAGATGCTTACACCTATGTCAATGCCATATCTCTTAGAAATCCATCTAATTTAAATACTCATTGCATAAACTTAGCATATAAGTCTTAACTAATTCTCAAATCCATTGAGGTGTTCTCTTGCTCCTCTTTTCACCCTTTTCCTGACAAGTACCTTTGGGATTGGCCCTCTTTCACCAAAGACAAAGTCTCTTGCTAAGAAGCCTCCATGATGGTAAACAACATAGGCAAAATGCTCCAGCATAAAAGGACTACTTGGTACCTAACTACCTATCTCCTCAAGTGTGCATCCTCTGATTAAGGAGTGAAGGTAATGCCAGTTACCTCCTTCTGAAGTGCCCTTCACAATAGAGGTATAGTCATTTCTTTTACCTTCTCAGTTTTACTTGGTCTGCTCCTTCAGATGTGTCTAGTTGTTTTCTTCATAACTCATCCCCATTCACACCAATAGGGGATTATATTTTTTTGGGACTGCGCCAAGGAGTTGTTCCACAAAGTGTTCATGTGAGTGCAGTTCTAGAATTCTTTTTCAGACCAAAAGTTTAAGATATAGATAGCCTTATTGATATTTGCACAGTGCAGAAGCACACTGGATGACAACTAGAGATAAATTTAGAGAAGTTCCAGTTGACTCAATAGTCAATTCTAAGAGGATGGTCTGCAGTGGCTAGCTCTTCTCATTAAAAAAATAATAATATATCAGAGGCTATTTTTTTGGTGAGCTATTCAAACCCAGCTCGGATCAGTAATTCATTAAGGGCTGAACTGCTGGCCTGCTAGCACTTCTCCAAGGGGGTAACTGAGTAACTCTATAACTGTTGATATCTATTTCGTTGGTCTTACTTTGTCAGCCAGTGGTTGTATAGCAGGTTCTGTCCTAAATTTCTAAAGACTTTTGGAAAGCAGTTTTGTACTTCACATGCAATGGAAATTAATAAAACAGATTATTTGATATTGATACCAAAAAAAAAAAGAAAAGAAAAGTCTTAACAATAGAAGAAGGAAAAAAACAGATGACACACCATGAAAGGTAGTATTTTGGGACTCCAATGGAGTTGAAAACTTGCCTCGTCTGACTTAGATAAGAATCAGTTTTCGCAGTTGAACTTTTAGGCATTGTCTGCACATTAGCTTCTTTCGCTGATCCGGGCAACAAATTTGCATCCTCAAATTCGTCATTATCATCACTTTCCTCACTACCTTCCTCGCTTAGCAAATCCCCAAAATTAGATGGCAAATCTTCATCCTCATCATCTTCAGAAATCAGAGGGGGTTGCCTTCTAGAACCCTTCCCCCCTCTTTGCAAATTCCTACCCCCATAGCTCAAATTCGAATTTCTCCCACCGCTCTTCACAGGGACAGCAGCACCCCGAGACCCAATATCCCTTCTTCTTGGGGAAAAGTCTTCATCTCCATCCTCCTCTGATTCACTACGGAATCGCCTCTTTGATTCAGATAAGGAAAACCTTGAATCCCTTGAAAATGATCCCTTTGTGCCCCGGGACTTGCTCCCCTGAGAAACAGCAAAATCATCAGAATCACTGTCTCTCCACCTCTTCGAACGCGAAGTCCCGACTCTCCGGTTCTTCATGGATGAAAATTCATCCCTACCCCTACCCTTACTACTTCCCATGTCTGAATCATCGCTTTCACTGCTCAGTCCAAGTCGGATAGGATCTTTCCTCAATTCATCGATCCAATCACTAAGCTCGGCTTCGTCCTCAACGAGACTCTTCGTTTGTCCACCTCTCCCTCCAAAACCCCCCGCCTGAAACTCTCCTCTCTCCATTCCACGACTACGTTCGAACTCCAAATTCCTACTAGACCTACTGTCACTACCACCTCCACCATTTCTAGACAGAAATGAACGGCTCGAAAACCTCCGGACTCCAGATTCTTTATTTACCCACACAGGAAACCCTAGCTTTCTCGAAAACGCCAGGTACTTCAACCTAAAAGGAAATACCTGGCGGAAATTGGAGACTCCTCGAGAACATTGAAAGTTTGCAGCATGTCTCATACTGGAGAAACCTCTGGCTGAAACAGAACTGTTGATCAAACGGATGGGTAGAAGTTGGCCAGGCATAGCAGCTTCAGCAAAAAGGTGACAATAAAATGTCAGCCGTCAATGCTATAAGATTCACGTAAATGAACCGAAGTGACGAAGCTTGCACGAACAACGACAGAGATTCTTGTATGAAATTTTGTTGCAGAGGCGATGGGTTTGTCCAAGTTTCGAGTCGAGACGCATATACGAAAGTACGAGTGGATTGTAGAACTTCAGGCATCAACGAGGGAGGATGGAAGGTCATTAGTTAGGGTTGTAGTAGGGTTTAAGTCGATTAAACGGATAAGCTTTTTTGCGCGGTTTTGTGCCCGCGAGGCAATCGCGGGGTTTGAAAATCGACCAGACCTTAAACCGCAGAAAACGGTTCAGGCCTCAGGGTTGAGTATGGGCCTTTGAAATTACTCTCCGGTATCTGCTCCTCACCCCAACCTCATAGGCGCATCCCACCATGTATCCGAAGCATCTCTCGTACTTACGTGTAATTATTCATGAGAGATGTTCCCCATGTATGGTGAGATATGCCTGTGGGATCGGTGAGGTCGATGTAAAGTGTGATGGGATCTGCTCCTCACAAATGGGCGCCTCACAGGTACATCCAACGTGCATAATAACTAATAAGTACAGGAGATATTCTCAATGCATGATAGGATGTGCATATGAGGCGCCAGATGTGAGGAGCAGGTCCCGTGTAAAGTGCCCATTGCGAGGAACAAATCCCAATTCAGTATTTTGGTATAATGGGTCAAACATTGTGTATGTTTAGAGACCGGGGACCAAATCCCGAGTCCCGAATCACGCCTTGAGTGCGGTTGGGGGATATAGGAATTAAGAATTAGTGGTTGTTTGAGAGATCGGGTTTTTTAGTCCTCATAAACGTTCTCACACCGTCTTCACAATTTTTTATAGTCGTCACATCATCGGGAGATGTTCCCCAATACACGACGGGGATATGTTGTGGGGCGGAGATGTGAACTCATAACTTTGTGGGTAGTGTCAAGTTATGGGACCGGATCTGCTACTCACACATGGCACCTTACACTGATCTCACGGACACATCCCACCGTACATTGGGAACATCTCCCGTAAATAAAAATACATAAGTACAAGAGATGTTCCCAATGCAAAGTGGGATGTGCTTGTGAGGTTATTGTGAGGCACCCTGTGTGAGGAGTATATCCCAATTCTCAAGTTACTACCCGATCTTTTAAATGTGTCAATGCAGTATCTAAACTTTCAAAAAGTGTCAAGTTAGTCATTGTTGTTAACCAACTGTCAGCTATATGTTAAAAAATGTTTAAACTACCCTTCAAAATAATACATTGTTCATTGTCTTCTACCTTGAAACTAAACCAGACGGTGAGACTACTCTGGAGGAGTTGTGCTAGATCTTTAGAATTTCGGATGAACCGGGCAGTGAGACTACTCTTCAACATCAACATTTGATACTCAGTGAAGCCATGTCATTGTTTTTGTAGATCCAAACAAATGAACAGTGACTTTTCATCCACCTCTATACTCAATTGTGTATAAACAACAGCCTGAGGTCATTTCGAGAGGAGGAATAATATGAATAGTAAATTATACTTCCCTTCTCAATTCAATGAAAAGGGGCAATTTGGCAAAAAAAATGTATCGAAGTTTGCAAATTCATGAAACTTTATTTTTCATTTTTCTTTGTAAAAAGCCCAATATTGAATTATCATTAATATCCATCTATCTACATATCTTTCTATCTATCTATCTATCCATAGGCAACCAAGAAACATCTAGTTGATAACTCAATTTTAAAATCCATGGGAGGCAGAAGGTCTTAAAGAATCCAAACTGCTTAATGTGACTGAATTCTAAATAGCTTCTCCCTTTTTCAAAATTTTTATATTTGTCAGCTAATTCTTTACAAGGGGAAATATCGTCTGAGGCTCCCCATGAGGTCCACCAAACATAGGCCCAATCGGGGAAGGGGCTTTGAAAGTCTTAAGAAAACCGGATGAACCATGAGTGTCTAAAGATGGAGTTTTGTAGCAGAAAAAACTTTATACCAAGCATCTTGATAGTCCCAGTAGTTGAACATTATGGGTTTTCTGTCAATTGGCTTGGTAATAAATCTGGGCTTGCTGGAGTCACCCCATGCTAATTTAGTCATAAATCTTACTATTACTAGCTTAGAATAAGCTAGTTCGGTTTTGTTAAGATCTCTGAAATAATGCTGGATTCTTGCGGATCCTGTATGCAACAGGATTTTCTCATAATATTTTTGGTATTTATTTAGACCGCAGACAGTAAAATGATGACTGTCGAGAACCCTTGAAGCGAGATGTTGAAGAGCTCATTCCGGATTGGCATGAGACTAGACATAAGAAGCTTCTTATCGGTAAACAATAACCACGAACTCAGTTGAATTATAGATATATTGGCTGGAAATAGCATCTTTCATGTCAAGTGATGAATCATTGATTAAGGGAGAGACTGATTAGTCCTTGAACTAGATCCGATCTGATTAGATCTTGGATTGATCTCATTATATCTCTTTGGTTGCCTGAAATTGGGACTTATTGGAAGATGCGGCATTCAGTCGGTCATCTTGAATTAGATAACCTTGCAAGAATTCCCTAGTTAAAAAATATGGCAGAGCATTTTCAGATCCTTTAGTATATTTAATTTCGAAATAAAATAGCTTGTCATCTAGCGAAAATCTGTTTTGAAACCATGTTTTTAACGTCTTTTTCTAAAATATCTTTGCCCGATTTGCAATCTATTTGAAGAGTAAAATGTTGATTTATCAAATCACTTTGAAATTTAGTGATGTAGAGGACTATGCTAAGCATTTCTTTTTTGACGGTATAATATTTTTTCTAAGTTTCATTCCAGGTTCCCAAGGTAAATCAAATAATTTCCTCTTTTCCCTGTCCTTTTTTGTTTCAGGATTCCTCCATATCATAGCTCACTAGCATCGATTTCTACAATCTTAGGAAATTTTGGATGCGGAATGTTGAGACATGGAAGGGTTTTGACTATCTGCTTGATTCTCTTCACTATTTGGGTGAACTGCTCATTCCATTCAGGGGGATTATTTCTCAGTCTCCTTTGGAGCAACAAACGGTCTTGTGCCAAGTCTTTGTAGTAGTATGCTACGTAATTTAGACTTCATAAAAATCTTTGATATTTTAAATATAATCTTTAATATGGCAAAGTTGGAAATTTTCAATATTTCTTATTCTAAAATGTTTTATATCATAAATCTAATTTTTATATTTATTTTTTAATAACTGCACTATAATTTTTATAATTAAATTTAATTTGTAAATTTAAATCTTTTGAACCGACTGGCCAAACCAAAAAATCAACCCAAACCGATACAACTTGAGTGGGTCGATTTTCACAAAAGGTTAGTCAATTTCAATTGACCAACTCCCCAACCTGACTAGGTCAATTTGGTTCGCCAAATAGCTTACGACCAAACCAAACCAACTCATGAATATTCATAATTTCAGCTAAATTAATAGTTTCATCTCTGATAAATAACAATAGTTTAATCTCCAATAATTATTGAAAATGTATAGCAAAAATACACAATTATTGAAAATTACAAAAAAATACAATAAGTACTAAATATATTAACTTAGTCAATAAATAGTATAATCTCAAATAATAGTTTAATCTCCAATAAATATTAATCAATAAGTTATAAGAAAAATACAAAAAATACAATAAGTACAATAAATTAAATTTAAAAGTTTCACTAATAGTAGTTTAATCTCAAATAATTATTGAAAGGTTTATATTAAATAACAAAACAAAATAAATTTATACATAATCATTGAAAATACATTTATCACAAAAACAATAAATAATTACTAGAATACAATAAATATTAATTATAGTATATATAATTATATAATAAATACATATTAAGAGTTTAATATTATTATTAATAAATATTAATTTTTTAAAAAATATTTTCTTGAAATATTACTTGATATAAGTGAAATTAGTTATTTACAATATTATGTAAAAATATTAAATTATTATTATTTTCAATATTATGTTATAATTATTTTTAAACTTTTCAGATATTTTTTAAATTTATTGCATAATTTATTTATTTTAACTATTTAAAACCTATCTATGTTAAATATTTTGTTATCTAAAATACCCAGTTATTTAAATACTTAAATAATATATAAAATATTTAAAATTTAAAATATTAGTTATTTATGGAATTTAATTATCCATAAAATCATAATTTATACTATTATTACATAATTTCATTATTATGTTATAATTACTTTCTTGCTTTAAAGATTTTTTTAAATTTATTACATAATTTCGTTATTTTAACTATTTAAAATATAGTTATGATAAATATCTGGTTATTTAAATATTTAAATAATATATCAAATATTTAAATATTTAAAATTATTATATAATTTTATTATAACATTTAAATAATTCTTAAATTTTATAATCCCAAATTCCTTTAGATAGATATAGATAAAAAAAAGGAGAGGATAAATAGGAATTAGAGATAATTGTGGAGATAAATAGGAATTAGAGATAATTATGGAGAAAGTGGGGAGGTAGTTTAGGAGAAGAGAATATTTAGGTTATCGGGAAAGTGCATATCGTTGGTTGTTTCAAAAATGACATGGAATAAAAAAACAAAAAAGGAGAAAATTTCTTGACCGCTTTGTTTTAATATATACTAGCAGGGACCCGTGCAATGCACGGGATTTATTAAGTGAAAGATAAATAATTGAAAGGGTTATTTACTAAAATACCCTTTATAGTTTCATGGATTTACTAAAATCTATCCTATAGTTAGCATTTCACTAAAACACCACTTATAATTTGAAATGGATTTAATCAATCTTCCATTAGATGATAGTATTGACCCTAATGTTCATTTAAATAAATTTAATTAAAAGAAAATAAAAATAAAATACCATTTTTGCCCTTAATAAGACATGGGCAACTACTCTATTGGCTATATTTGGTCAATTTTTTTTTCTATACTAAAAAAGTGTCAAGTGTATTTTTGGAATAAAAAATTATGGGTCTAATGGAAAAACAAACACTCTTAAAGAAAGGTTGATTAAGTAAATATATTGTAAAATATATGAGATGTTTTAGTAAAATGAAAAAGGTAGGTTTAAGTAAATATGTAGAACTATAAGGTGTTTTATATTTAATAAAAACACATAAGAATATACAATTGTTTTATATTTTCAACTTTTTAAATAATTAATAATTTTTCGTATTTTATATAATAATTTTTTTATAATACAAAAATAACAATAATTAATTCAGTTAGGTTTATTCATCAAACTGGTGAAACCAACCAACCCAATCAACTCGACCCAAGTTGGTCGGTTCTCTAGTATTTTAGGTCGGCTTTGGTTAAAAAAAAATCCCAATTTGACCAAGTTGGATCAGTTTCACTTTGACCATTTGTAAACTGATCAAAATTGAACAACTTAACCATGGATATATTAATATTTTATATTCAAATATAATTTTTAACATGGAAAGTGGGAAATTTCCCACATTTCTTACTCTAAAATGTTTTAAAATTAATAATTGCACTACAATTTTCAAAATTAAATTTAATTGTTATGCTTAAATCTTTTGAACCGACTTACAAAACCAAAAAATAGACCCAAACTGGTACAATCTGAGTGGGTCAATTTTCATAAAAGGTCAGTCGGTTTCAACTAACCAACTCCCCAACCTAACTAGGTCAATTTGGTTTGCCAAATAGCCTATTACCGAACTAAACCAACTTATGAACACTCATAATTTCAGCTAAATTAATAGTCTCATATCTGATCAATAGCAATAGTATAATCTCCAATAATTATTGAAATTTTATAACGAAAATACACAATTATTGAAAATATATTGATAATGAAAAAATACAATAAGTACTAAAAATATATTAACTTAGTCAATAAATAGTATAATCTCAAATAATAGATTAATCTCTAATAAATACTAATCAATAAGTTATAACAAAACTGCAATAAATTAAATTTAAAAATTTCAAAAATAGTAGTTTAATCTCCAATAGTTATTGAAAGTTTTTTGTTAAATAAAAAAACAAAATAAATTTATACATAATCTTTGAAAATGCAATTATCACAAAAAACAATAAAATAATTATTGAAATACAATAAATATTAATTTTAGTATATATAATCATATAATATATACATATTAAGAGTTTAAATTTTTTATTAATAAATATTAATCTTTTTCAAAGTTATTTTTTCGAATTATTACTTGATATAAGTGAAATTAGTCACTTACAATATTATGTAAAAATATTAAATTATTATTATTTTCAATATTATGTTATAATTATTTTTCTTCTTTTTAGAATTTTTTTTTAATTTATTACATAATTTATTTATTTTAACTATTCAAAATCTAGTTATGTTAAATACTTTTTATTTAAAATATTTAGTTATTTAAATACTTAAGTAATATGTAAAAGAATTACATTTTAAAATACTAATTATTATTGAATTTAATTATCGATAAAATCCTAATTTATACTATTATTACATGATTTCATTGTTAATTTTGTAATATATTAAACTATTATTAATTTTAATATTATGCTATAATTGTTTTTCTATTTTGAACATTTTTTTAATTTTATTACATAATTTTGTTATTTTAACTATTTAACATCTAATTAAGGTAAATATTTACTTATTTAAGTATTTAAATAATCTATAAAGTATTTAAATTTTATTTATTTAAATCTATTACATATTATTAAATATTTGAAAAACATTTAAATTGATAATATCCATAAAATCATAATTTATACTTTGATTACATAATTCATTATTAATTTTGTAATATATTAAATTATTATTAGTTTCAATATTATGTTATAATTATTTTTCTACTTTGAAGAAATTTTTTAAATTTAATACATAATTTTGTTATTTTAACCATTTAAAATATAGTTATGATAAATATTTAAATAATCTATCAAAATATTTAAAATGTTTTGTTAATTGAATTTATTTATTTAAAGTTATTGCATATTATTAAATATTTGAAAAATATTTAAATCGATTATCCAGGAAAACATAATTTAAATTGTTAGTACATAATTTCATGATATATCTTATAAAAATATAATTTTTTTTTGTGTTTTTAATAAATATTTTAAAGTTATTATATAATTTTGTTAGAATATTTAAATAATTCTTAAAATTTTCAATCAAAACTTTCTTTAGATAGATATAGATAAAAAGCGGGGGAAAGGATAAATTGGAATTAGAGATACTTTATGAGAGAAACTCTCCACTAAATTAGAGATAATTTTGGAGATAAATAGGAATTAGAGATAATTTTGGAGAAAGTGGCAATAGTGGAGGAGGTAATTTAGGAGAAGAGATTATTTAGGTTATTGGGATAGGGCTCTAGGTCGGTGTGAGGTGCGCTCAATGATGACCAAATCCTGATTCTTTGGGAGGTACTCAACATCTTATGCAGAGACCGGATCTGCTCCTCACACAGGGCGCCTCACATGCACATCCTACCATGCATTGAGAACATCTCCCGTACTAATTAATTATTATTCACGGGAGATGTTCTTAATGCACGGTGGATGTGCATGTGAGGCGCCCATTCGTAAGGAGCAGATCCCGTCTCTCTTATGCAACCTTTGATCTACATGAAGTGTGTAATAACAAACCTCCGTGTTTACTAAGTAGAAAAATGGGAAAACTAAGGGAGCAAGCCTATTCTCAACAGACAAAAGAAACATTCACCAACACAATCGACTGTTCTCTTCTCTCCCCTGTTCGAACGAAACCAGCGAGCGGCGACGATCTCCCCCCAAACCTCCGGCCTCTCCTCTTCTCTCCGACCTCTCTCTCTTCCTTCTTCTTTGCTCTTTCTTCTTTCTTCTTCTTCCTCCTCCTCTCTCTGTTTCCGTTCGTCACCGCAACGGCAAACCTCCCCTCCATCAGAGCTCTCTCAGTTTCTACCTACCAATCCATCGGATTTCTCTCCGCTTCTACTTACGAATCCAACAAAATCGTCCCTCCTTGCTCCGTTCGTCGTTACCTCTTCCTGTGAAGAACAGAGCACATATTCATCGGCGGAAGCATTGTTTTCTACCAGATCCGGTAAAGGATCCGTCATTTTCGGTGTCGTTTCTCATTTCTCCATCAATCTCCGTGGATTTCTGCATTCTTTTTAGCATTCGGTAGGAGACCGCGACCTCCCCTGTTCCACAAAACACATCGAATTCTTCTGGAGTTCCTATTCGCGGCATCAAGAAACCGACGGCCAGGACATCACTCAGGAAATGGAACAAAGATTGGCAAACACTTGGCGGATGTCAGTCAATGAAAAGAAGTTTATTGAGACAGTATTACTTTCGGACCTCAGGGTTGATGGTCGTCGTCCTTTCGATTATCGTCAGTTGACTGTTAAGTTTGGGAGAGAGGATGGATCTTCAGAAGTGCAGCTAGGACAGACTCATGTTATGGGATTTGTCACTTCTCAACTAGTACAACCATATCGAGACAGGCCAAATGAAGGAACCCTTTCAACAATATATACTGAGTTTTCACCAATGGCTGACCCTTCATTTGAGGCGGGGCGTCCTGGGGAGTTTGCTGTGGAACTTGGACGAATAATAGACCGAGGTTTAAGGGAGAGCAGGGCAATAGATACAGAATCACTTTGTGTGCTTGCTGGAAAGTTAGTCTGGTCCATTCGTGTTGATCTTCACATTCTTGATAATGGAGGGAATCTGGTTGATGCTGCTAATATTGCTGCTTTGGCTGCGCTACTGACATTCCGAAGGCCAGAATGTACATTAGGAGGTGAAGATGGTCAGGAAGTGATAATTCATCCACCTGAGGTGAAGGAGCCACTCCCTCTGACAATACATCATCTTCCTATAGCAGTAACCTTTGCATTTTTTGGTGATGGGAACACTGTGGTGATAGATCCAACTCACAATGAAGAGGCGGTTATGGGAGGAAGAATGACTGCCACATTGAATACAAATGGCGATGTCTGTGCTGTCCAAAAAGCAGGTGGAGAGGGTGTCATGCAGAGTGTGATTATGCAGTGTTTGCGAATTGCTTCTGTGACGGCCACTGACATAACAAGCAAAATAAAAAATGCGGTTGAAGAATAAGGACATGTTCTGTATTGAGAATGTTGGGATCTTTAATCTAATATGAAAGCTAAAAATAAGAACACAACGAACTGGGTTGAATGACTACTTTTATTAACAATAATCTTGGCTTAAATAGCCGTTCAATACACCATTGAAAACAGCCCACTTTAGCGAGAATAAAGCTAAGTTGTAACAGAGACTTTGAACAATTCAAATACTGATAGTTATCCCTAAAGACTAGGACTTTCATGAAATAATTCAAATACAGGTAGTTATCCCTAAAGACTAGGACTTTCCTGAAAACCAGGAAATTATTCTAACAAAAAAACACTGCAATAAACTTTTTCAGAGAACATCTCAATGATCACATCATCAGTTCTGTATTGTGAAGTAATGTTACGGTTCAAAGCAGGCTTAGCCTTGCCTACGCTTGGCAGGCTTACGTTAGGGACATGCCCGTCATTTTCGCCTGTAAGATTTTTGGGAGAACTCATGTCATCTTCAAGCAAACCACCAAAAGCTTAATGTACTCTTTGAGGAGGGGTGGTCGACCTCCTTGGGTGCCTAACCTTGGCACTCCTAGACCTTCATCCCCTTGCGGGGCGGCCCTGATTAACGGCTAGCATGGCTACCAGGGTTCCTCATGGGCGCACACTTGCTCATGGGGACAGTGTTGGACCGGCACTGCGCTACTGATACTCAAGGGAGGCTTGGCATGCGGGCCTGGCTCAAGCATGTCCCTTCACCTCGCCAGCCCCTTGCCCAAGCTGATTGAGCTATCCTGTTGCCCCTAGCGCACGGGTGTGTTCCGGCCCAAGCGGTTGCCTATCATCATGGCACACAGGTGCCTGTCATCATCGGTATATAGGAGACCCTTCACATCGGTGCCAAGTCACCTCATCGGCGCATGGTCGCCTTCCATTATGGTTGTCCCCCTTTAGCACGTAAGCGGCGCCTCCCATGGACCGGTCTAAGCCAGGAGAGTGCCCCGGCCATTGGACTTGAGGTCATGATCCAGTGCTACTAACTTTGGTGGAGCCATCCCATTGGGCAACTCCTAGCCTCTAAGCGTATAAAGGCTTGTCCTGGCCTGCCTTGGCCAGGACGCCGCACGGGTTTCTTCCGCTGTAGAACTACCCCCGTGACAGTAAGGCACAAAACAAAAGACTACAAAAATCAGAATGTTCAGCTTCTTCTTTCACTTTTACCCCCTTTTTTCTTACTTTCTTTCAACACTAACACTCTTCCTGTCTCTCTCTCTCTCACATCTAAATCATAGTCCATCGTCAAGTGATCAGACCATCGATGACCAACGACAAGCGATAGTGGTAAACCACTCTTGTAATAGGCAATATTTGTTAATAAGAAAAATTAAAACTTAGTATTGTTTTTTAGTTACTACGGTCTATGGACCCCATTCGTACCTCTTATTCTATATTGTTTATCTAAGAGACTAATGTCTCAACACATCAAATGGGTTTCAACTAAAACTAGAGGTGTAAATCAGGTTGTGTCAGGCACGACACGATCGTATGGGCCACGTTGGGCCTAAGATTTTATATCCATGGACCGGCATGGAACGGTACGACCGAGTAGGCCGTGCGGCACAACCCATATATTTATATTATATATATAATATAATACTTATATTATATAATTTTATTTTCAATCTTATTATATTGTTTCATTTTATAATTACATATATAAACAATTGTATACATCAAATTTCATATAAAATAAAATTTTAAGATATTTTTTTACTATTTTTTAATTTATGTTAATTTTTCAAAATTTTTAAAAGCATGGCTTGGCCCGGTTCGTGGCCCGACCTGGCCCAAGACTTGGCCCACGACACGACATAGGCTTGTGCGGGCTCGGGCCATGGGCCATGCCGTGATGACCCCCCCCCCCCAAAAAAAAAGTATCCCCCAAGGAAGGGAAGCACGACCTGCAATTTTGTACAAGCCGCACACGAGCCGTGCTGTGCCGACCCAGCACACAACCCGATTTATACCTCTAACTAAAATCCTCCTTGGCCTCCTCCCAAACTTCCAACCTTGACCAAATTCTTTCTAGAATCAAAATCCGAACACTCACAGCGAATTGAACATCTCCCAACTCACGAACCCCCTTTAATCTCTGTCTAATAAAGGAAAAGTCACTACAACAATTAAAGAAGCCAGAGAAAGTTGTCAAAACCTAACTTCCTTTAGATACCTCAAAAAGTGAAGAACATCTCTTTGTTGACCTTTCTCTTCTCCATCTTCCTCTATCTCTTCTTGCCCCATCTCTCCTCTACAACTCTCCTTAAAAACAAATTATGGTTTATGCTCTCTAATGCCATCTTCCTCATTATTGACGTTGATTCATGCCCACTAATGATGTCTTCATTCACCAATAGAACCAATCGTTCCTTTTTCAAGAGAATCAAAATAAACTTTATATCAATGGAGGTGGCTCTATTGGGTTTGAGGCTCTTGTTTAGTATACAGTGGTGGCTCTATTGGGTTTGAGGCAGAGGAAGGAAATTGTATCCAAGAGAAAAAAAAACAAAGATGTCTTTATCTTTAAGTCAACAGCATTGCTAAAGTGGAGAAGGGAGAGTAAAAATGTGAAAAGAGTAGTTGTTTAGTCTCACATTCTCATCAATGGCATTAAAATCATAACTGTCATCAAATCTTATTGATAGCGTGGTAAAATCTAATTGGAATGTACATGTATGTTATAGACCAAGCAGTCCATTTAGTGCGAGCTCATTTAGGAGGGCTTTCATACATTGGCTTTTTGACACTCAATTAGTTAAGAAACCTGAAATACCATGAAGTTGTGTTTGTTAAAAATCTAGAAACCAAAATTACACTTACAAAAGCCACCAAATCCACTTTTCCGATAAAGCTACCTCATGTAGTTTCTTTGAAGTAGCTTAAACAACATAACTTAACAAACATAGAAGCCACTGCTCCTTGAGCCCAGATTTCCTATAAACTTTTCCTACCCACTTTTTACCCGTCGTGATTTGGAGCCACACATCTCTTAATTCATAATAGAGATGTGTGACTCCAATTCACGGCGGGTAGAAAGTGGGTAGGAAAAGTGAGTAGGAAATCCCGAGTGCTACTCTTTGTTGTGTGAGCTCAGATCTCTTGAAGTAAAAAGTTTGCACACACAACATCTAGCTGCACATCGATAATATCTACAATATATGCATGCTAAATTTATGGGAATATATTTCTAATGTGCAATTGGATAGGGATGCTAATTTCATGAAAATTTGCAGGTACCCAACTCGTCACAACCTTAATGGGACTTGTGTACCAAAACCTTAGGTTTGGGTCTTTGATATCAATGTACTCAACATTCAAACTTTATTATATTTAATGTGGTACCTGCTCTTGATGCCCAATTATAAACTTGTATATATTTTATTAAATGTATCTTATATAGAAGAGTTCTATATAATGTCAAATATTTTAAAGTTGTATGTTGGATCTTGTTGAATGTTATTAGTTAATAATATATTTTGAAGGACTTTTTGATGTACTTTAATATTGAACTTGAAGTTTGATGTTGAGTAATTAGCATTTTTTTTAATGATTTTTTGGTACTACCAATCGTGACACATTTAAACCAACATGATTTAATGATAATCGAGTGAGATTGGTCGTTGCAGGTTTAATTGATTAAATGATAATCGGGTGAAATTGGTCATGGCAGGTTTAATGAGTTTGAAATGGGGTGGTTATTGAGAAATTGAGAGGAAAAATTAAACAGGTTTATAACCATAAGTGTTTATGCAGATTTAGGAATGGTAAGGACAATTTATTTATCGACATGAATGGTTGTGCTTTTAAAATAAAAACAGCTACTATGTCAGAAACACAAACACACACATTTGTTGATGTTTTGGTTCTTACCGTTTTAAAAATGGAGAAGTACGGACATGCCTAATGCAGAATTCTGAATTCTGTTGCAAATTTATAAACATTCAAAAGTTCAAAAACCCACACCTTATGCATCCATACCCACCCGTGAATTGACATCAATTCCGAGCTAGCACCTACCTCAACTGTACTTTGGGCCTATGAATTCTGACCCTGGGCTGAATGGTCATTCTCCCTTTTAAGAATGCAAAATTGCTATATTGATGAACACAAGATGTGAATTCTACTATATTTTAGCAATTGCTTTTTTGTATCAAATAAACAAAATCTCGTATAGTTGCATGCCCCTCTTAAGATTATCGAGGCATTTAATAGAATATTAATTAATGTACTAACAATGATAAAACAATAATAAGATGGTAAAAATTGAGTCAAACTATGACATTGAAAGGACATCATACTTTGAAGAACAATGATAAGGTATCATAATAGTGGTAACTAGTTAATGTTGTCAAAGTTTTCCTAGTATAATACCCTCCCCCATCATATAAATTGCCCAAAAAATATATAAACATTTAAATTTGAAGTTCAACTAGCATGCCATTAAGGAATGAATGGTAATTGATATATATATATAACCAATCAATTATAGGTATGATATTTAAAAAGGGTCAATTACAAGGACCCCTTGTACTATGGTCAACCGGTTAGATCCCTCCTAACTTCCACTTTATGACAAATACCTTGGCCATTAAATTAGCTAATAGAATGCATTAAATTACCAAAATACCCACATGAACTATCATTGTTTTATTCTTCTTCATCATTTTATCTTAAACACTAATTGAAAAAAAATACCTCCATTTTCTCCAAACGTAACCAACTAAAATAACAAGAATCACTTATCTAACATATAAAACATGTTTCTTTAGGTTAATCGTAATTAAAAATCCAACAAAAATAATACACTCAAACTTAAAATGAATGTCCCTCTTCATCTTAAAATATAAAAATTATTCACTCGTTTCTCTAACAAGCTAAGAAAAATAAGACAAAATCTTAAATTTCTACCCATTATAAAGATACCTCTACCATTTCATATGATTATTGAATCGAACGAGAAATCTACAAGGACATGTCAGAGTAATTGAGAGGACTTCAATGTTATATTTAGAAAACTAATCGAGCCATGAATTATTCTACTAAATAATAAAGGGGTAGCTCAGGGATTTAAAAACTTTAAACAACTGAATGTTAATACTTTTTCAAAGTTAAATGATGGAACTCTAATGGAGGGGTATTTGTCGCAAAGTGAAAGTTTAGTGAGATAATTGTTATTAGCCCCATGACAATTAAAAACAAAATGACCTTGATCCTAGAGGCCCTTCTTATCTAGAGAAAGAGCTAGGCCACATTTTCTACTTACATAAACAAACTACACATTTAAAAATGATACAACTTCTAAAGTGTCCCTCAAAACAAAGAAAATTTAAAGGCTAAAATCTAAGAATTTCCTATTAGCATTAGAAACCTTACTCAATTATACTGATTCTAGGATAATTTGAGAAAGCCCACATTGATAGGCCAACAACAAGCCTTAGTACATAGCAATTGCCTCATATTGAATAGTTGAGAATGAGAGGCAAGGTCCAAAATAATCTACTACACAATTTCCTCATCATTCTCTAATCACATCACCAAAAGCTAGCTTTATTATAACCAATAAAACCTCAATTATTATTCATCTGGAACACACCATAATTTGAAACCATGGCGGAGGGATTCACCTCCAAGTTATCAGAGTTCAGATAGCATACCTTTTAGCATTACTAGTAAGTGTGTACGTGCTTTGCACGTGGCAATTCTAGATGTTGATATTGATAGTAGTAATGTATCCAAAAATTTATATAAATATGTTTTTTTTTGTTTTTATATTTTATATTTTGTATTATTAATCAGGTGCATATTGAAACATCCAAACATGAGTAGACCTCATCCAAATATGTGATAATCAGACCAAATTATAAAGTTTCAAGTGTTATTCTTTTTGTAACGTTTGGATTATTCTTTTTGTAACGTTTTATCCTTTTGGTGCATTTTTTTTGTTCATTTATCAATAAAATGTAGGATTTATTTAGAGGGAATTTAATGAGGTAAAAAGTAGTAGTTCAACTTAAAGTTTAAACCTCACAATTAAATATGGACTAAATTACAAAATGAGTATTTTAGTCAAAAGAAAGTTCCATAATCTTATTCATATCCTTAATAGTATTGTAAATATAGAATTATAGATGTGTTCAAAATTTTCTTTTTTTTTTTGTATTTTTGTGTGTAAAAATAATTATGATATGTCTACACTTACTTTTTGTTTAATACGATAATTATATGATACTATGCATGTGCCTAAGTGTTTTTTTTTGCAAAACTTATGTATTTTTTTCATTTTTTGTATTTTTTTATATTTTATTAATTTTTGTTGTCTATTTATGACATTAAATGTTAACACATTTAACCCAAAAGTTAACCTATTGATCTTTTTCAAATAGTAAAATAATTTCATTTTTGGTCAATTCTAAATTATGTATTTCATTTTCATTATCAATAAAAAAATTATTGTTTATTGAACCTATTTTTTTAATTTTATTAATAAAAATATCATAAATGTGTCTTATTTTTTTATGTTTTTGTAATTGTCTATATTTGTTTATATTTTATTACCCAATTATGACTTCATAGGTTAATCAATTTGATTTGGATTTTTGAATTTCTTATGCCACACTACTTGGATAAATAATGGTTTTTTTTTAAGTTTCAAAATATATGGGTTTACATTGCTAAAAATATTGACATTTATCTAATTAGTAGCATTTATTAGTGGAAAATAACTTAAATATGGGATTTAATAAGAGAAAATGGGAGTTAATACCTTAAGTATAAGACTTAATGAAAGGTGATTAAATGAAATGAAAAGTAATAATTGAAATTATATTTTCAACCCTTACAATTAGAGATGGACTACATACACAAATATGGGCATTTTAGGAGCCATTAAACTGGCATTCAATTTGTAATAAAATAACTTTTATAGCTTTTATCAAACAAAAAAATTAGAGGGTAATTTTAGTCCAACAAAACTTTCACTCTACATATGCACTTTTATATATAATATAGAAATATAGATAAATATCACATTGTAGTTAACATTTGATATTACCATATATTGATCAAAAAATAAAATATTTTGATTTTTGGCTAAAACCTCAACTAGGGGCAAAACTTTTTTTTTTTTTTTGTGTGTGGGGGAGGGGACTTGGCTCAACTTTGATATCAACATATAACTCATTACATGTATTTTTTTATACAAGCCAATATATACATTAAAATATATATGTTAACATTATATAATCAAATCTCTGCATACAACTATGCACTCATGCAAGTAAATAATCAAATATAAATTAACATTATATAATGAAAATTAACTTTTACCATTTTGCACAAAAACTAAGGCAAGTATCCACTTTATATAATATAGATAATTCTTTTATATTTCTTGGTATATATAATGTATATATATTTCTTGGTATCTATATTGCTTTTATATGCCATATGTTTATAAATTTGCTCTTTCTTTTTATCTTTCAATAATATATATATTTTATATTTCTATTTACATTGCTATTTTCACCTTAAATTATTTCAACTCAATAAATATGTTATAGTTCAGTTCACCTTGGACGAAACTAAAACTCTGATGGATTTAATGTCATGCTTAATGACACTACTGAATTTGCCTATAAACATCAAAATGTAGGTGTTACTTTATGTATAAAAAATTGATGCATAATCAATAGTCAAGCATCCATTGACAATCATATAATAATACTATATATAATGAATTATTACAAAATTCAATTAGACCAAGAATAGTATCTTGCCATAATAAAAATTTCCTGTCTAAAGCAATGTAATCATAGTTCAAATGCTTGATTAAATGCACAAGTTATATAAACTTTATAATAAGGTATTGAATGGTCAAGCCATGGTGGTATCATGGGCATCTAGATATGCTACCCACAACTACCTACAACCACAAGACACTACAAGCCACACATCGGGAACATCTCTCCATGAATCACAATATAGAAATATGGAAAATGTCCCTAATGTATAGTTGTAATGTCTTTCAAGTAGCTATTGGTAGTATATTCGAGCATAGCAATGCATATAAATTAGATAAATAAAAAAAAGAAGAATTATGTGTGGTATAACTTATGATATCAACAACGTTTCAAATCATGAATATTAAGGTTTATCTTGAATGGGTTGGACTAGGTTTAGGGCCACCCCTGACTTTACCCTAAGACATAAACATTGAGGCCAAGCATGGTCCAACCTAATGTCAAAATTTGAGTTTGCCACCCAATCCAACTCAGGTGCACAATTTGGGTTAGTTAAAGGCTTGTTTACTATTAAACTGTAGGCCTTGTTAATATTGAAAGTGGTATTAGTTATATCTTGCACCATTGCCTTTCACTTGGAATTTAAATAATTTATAGTCTAACTTAGGTAGTATTGTGTACTGTGGATGAGAAATTGGTGGGTATTGACTGGACCACACCACACATTGTGGTAGGGACCAAACACACCATGCAGACTCTACGCAGTTGTTCTAAATCATGGACAAAATTGCATGGATAGAAACTATCTACATTTGCATTGGCGTTCTACAGGTGTGGTGTGGACCACCTGTTGGTTCCATACATCTAATGTACAATTTGCGAGATATACGTTGGTCATGACTAAAAAAAACATAATTTAAGCAATAAATAATTTGAAATAATAATATAAAACAATAATGGATAAAATAAAACATCAACATATAATTACTAATAAACATATTTACCATTTGTGTCAATTATTAGAAGATAAAATGCATATAATATGAATTTATGTAATAGTACAAAACCATTTTGATGAACAATATAAAAATGAAATTAATTATATATAAAGATATGTTGGAAATTAATAAAAATGATGGTGGTTGGGCCAGTGTAATGCAAGTACATTACACCGAATCCTTCCCACTAATTGTCCACACCATTCAATTGTGGACGATACCAAAGCAGTCTTGTCTAATATATATTCATGGTATCGAACACCCCCTTAGAAACAACATAATAAAAAACACATACGCATATTAAGGGGTGGAGCTATGGCCCCCACAATCCCCATTTATATTCAATTATGGTGCTCCCATCCATGTTAGTTACTCCAAGAAAAAAATCATAGAATTATCCATGAAAATATCATTATAACTCAAATACATATAGTTAGAAAAAAAGGGATGTGTATATGTATGCAATATATTATATGCATCATCGTTATCTAAGCCTTATCCCAACTATATCGAGTGTTCTATAGTTCTTAGAACTACGCCCATTGTCATTCTTACTATTTCAATCTATGATTATATATATATATATATATATATAAAAGAAACAACAAAATAAAATGTATTTAAAGTGAATGGGGTTAGATCAAACTTAAATTGTTCTTTCATGATTAATTTGTTAAAGCTTGGGCTACCTTTGAAATCGTAGCTTAAAGTCAACATCTTTGGTTGTGCTTGTTTTGAAGTCAAAAGTACCTTCCCCACCTCTTCCTTCAAACCAAAATAGCCTAAAAGTAAAACCATTTATTGGCTTAAAGCCTAAAAATATAAACCTTGCTTTTGGTAAGCAAAGCCAAGATCTCGACCCATACACAACCTCAAGTTGAGGGATATAAATAAACAAAATTTACTCTTGCTGGAATGAAGAACACACACAAAGCATATACTCATTAAAAAACATAAACAAACAAATAATTAATGAAAATGCTGTTATGATGATCAGGGGTGTTCATTATATAGTCCAAACTGTTAGACTAAATTAAACCAAACTGTAATTTGCAGTTTGCTTTGGTCTAGACTTACCTGAATTTTAGAAACCAAACCAAATCATAAACCAAAATAAATAAATAAATATTATAATATATAATAAGATATATATTAACCAAATAACATATATAATATATATTATATTAATATTATAACATATAATAAGAAAAACTCTCAAAACACTATTTCCTTCTAATTAAATTGATGATTGTATAGCACATCAATTATAATTAAATTGATAATTGTATAGCACATCAATTAAAATGATTTTCAATGATTTCATGGTGACTAAAAGACTATTTATTATTTATGCCAACCAACTGATTGGTAAGGTCTCTTGTTGGTTATTGCAGAGACTTGGGATTGAATCCCACCCCACCTATACCTGAGTTGGGGGATGGGCTACCCTGATTGTGTAGCTATTCAAAAGAAATATTAAAAAAAATATATATATTGTTTGGGCTTTCTAATTAGGTCAATGCTAATAGAATGGCCCAACTTTAATTAAAAAATGTACCAAATCATAATAAAATGATTTAATTTGGTCTAAAAAATTTCCTATACTGAATTTTATTAATTTGATGTGAGATATACCATAAACCACACTAAATCAAACCACAAACCAGTTGGTTGGTCTCGTGTTGATTGTAGAAGAGACTTTACTTGGGTTTGGGGGGTTATGGGTTGGGCCATTGGGGGATGGGCTATCCTAATCGTGTAGCCTATTCATAATATATTGATATTAGTGAAATTTTCTTTCTTATCAACTCTGAATGCGAGAATGTTCTAAATTTTAAAAATGATCTATTTTAATCCTAATAATTTTTTATTTTATAGGATATGATCGAGAAACAAAAAGTTGTAACTTGTAAGCTTTAAATCACAAAACGACAATAAGCAACACCCTATCTGGCAAACCGCACTTAGATAAATCATCCATGCCACCTCCTCCTCGTATTTCGTGTCTGCCAAACTAAAAAGTATCTATGTTTTGATATTGTGCAATTTAGGGTTATTGTCGAACAAAATCCCGTGATGCTAGAATGCTCAGCCACAATAGATTAATAGTTAACAATAATAAATCCAAACCTCACTTTGACGTTAGTTGGTCGGCTTCTC